>NC_137244.1:8989383-9097752 GCF_051294905.1 Botryllus schlosseri | reverse complement strand
ATGTGTGTTTGATATCGCAAAGACTGAAGTTGGAATGTTGTATAACGTGGCGATCAATAAATGCGTATGAGCCACCTTTGTTTGAACTATGTGGCAGTTCCATATTGTGGGCTTCAAGATCAGTGTGTTTAAAAGATATATTGTCTAGCACTAAAATGTCAATAAAATCCTCTGTCGGAAGATTCATTTTATTACCCGTAATCGAAATTTTATGACATCACTTCTTCTGCACGGAGAGGCTACATGTTGCTTCCATAATAGCTAGTGTAGCCGAGCCATTTGGAATTGAAATAGATGAGTATTATATCTACTCATATTCTGACCCATAAATCTATCTTAGCCGACACCATCGACAGCCTTTCGGGTTTACGATTACAGTGTCATAATGTTTCTGGTTGGTATTAGAGACGACACATTGATTTGAGAACTCTTAATGTAACCATGGCATTCATATCGATATATTAACATTATATGTCCACAAGGGTGCAATGATACTGACAAAACAGCTGTCACCCACCATGCTGCGTGACATCGTAAACTGGTGGCAGAGTCGTAAACATCATTGGATGTTTATTGTATCCATAAACCTGGAGATTTGTTGACGCAATTGATGCACGCATAATGAACATTTTATGATTTTTATTTGAACTACTTGTAGAGTAATATTAGGTCACTGAGTCGAAACGGATACATATATATAAATCGGAAATACAGAATTTCGCAGTGCCTACAAGTAGGTTAAATTGCATAAACTATACTGTGTCGGTGGAAATTATGATATCAAAGAATTTATACAATTCGTACGCTGGATATAGATGAATTTGGTGTAACTTTTCCGTAGAGGAGAGTACACGAATTGGCCGAGATTACCAGTCTGAGTCTGGATACAACAGACGCAAGTGTAATTCTCTCATAATTCCATAATGTTGATCGATGCTTTGGCATTGAGTTGGTATAATCATGTAAGGAAGTAAATACCCAGACGAGTAATGTGTGGCCTGCATGCACGAGAATGCCTGCAGTGATAAAATATCCCCGTATTAGCCTATCTATCTATAGCTGCGATTTTACCGAGACCCGCATTCACTTTATTAGCTTTCCAATTGGAACAGGATTCTACACTTGGCTTGCCAATCGCGATTTTGCATTCCAACTGTTTCATCCCTGGAGGGTTATCCAGGTTTCTTAGCAACTCATTAGCGGTGCAGGCAGGTCTTTGGCATCAAATGGAATATGACATTATGAGTCAACATCAAAGGCATTGACAAATAGTGAAAGTATATACGACACGGAGTAAATGACAATAGACAATAACATCCTTATCGCTATATTGATATTATTGATAGGTTTTTCACCATTTAGCAGATCTTAAAAGACTTACTATCATTTAAAGCAAAATGGACCGCACTGCGTGGAATGGCACCTTCAAACTGACGGAAACCAAGAATGTAAAGAAATTCATGGAGTTGCTCGGTAGGATATATTATAATTTTCGTTTACTCTGCGAGTCTACACTCTACAGACCAGGGCTGTGGAGTCGGAGTCGGAGTCGGTGGAGTCGGAGTCGGAGTCTGGGTAATTTTTGCTTGATGGAGTCGGAGTCGGAGTCGGAGTCGTGAAAACTATAATAGCTGGAGTCGGAGTCGGAGTCGGAGTCGGTGGAAAAATACTGACTGGAGTCGGAGTCGGAGTTTGTGAGAATGACCGTGACTTCGACTCCGACTCCGACTCCAACTTCTTTATCATGAAAACATTTGTTTTCGAATAATTTTCAATAGAATTTTTTATGTACCACCAATCACTGTTATTAATAACCATACAGATCAGGTGCAGCCAGCCCGTGGCACGCAGGCCCAATTTGGCACACGAGAAGGTTAGGTGTGGCCTGCGAGGATATTCTCGAAATTATTTATGACATCAGGTACAATAGCAAGGCCAACCAAAATTTGATTAGCATGATCACGACATTTGATGACGACTAAAACAACAGTTCTGACGCATTGACGTATCCAGGGGCCAGCCACATTTATCCCAAATCTTCGTATATGACCATAAAGTAGAATATTTCATAGCAGATATATTTGACACTTCTGAACATTATAAATACCTATTATTCACAGAATTGAGTCTAACTATATTCGCAATTAGGAGATAACGTGTCGTCTAACAAGCGGCTTCGCTTGTGCACTCGCAGCGAGATCGTCGACAAAACATTTGCACAAAATGATAGAGGCTTGTTCATGTTCACTGATACCGTCGATTTTGCTATGTCTAAACGTCGAATAATCCTGTCCTTGCCAAATGAGCCCAGTGGTATACAGATGCGACCCCCAATGTATGTTATCAACATATTTATTGATATAATTCAGTCATTATCTTGCAAAAAACTTTCGCGCTTCGCGCGACCAGACCCTCATTACGCACTGCACAGTTGCATGACATATATTGTTATCAATTTTAGAGCGTATCAATATAAGTCTTGTTTGCAATGTTACCTAATTCGGTTCGCTCCTATCGGACGACTGAAAAAGGCTATCAACATTCCAGTTGCCCGCGCAATGGTTCGTATATCTCATATGTCCCTTCGGCCGAAAAAGTTGCCCACCCCTGATATAGATAAAATTGGACATTACTTGCAAATCACAACTCAGCTGCAGAGGGGAAGAAAATCGCAATATGCGTTTTGGCGATGCAGTCAAAATTGATGCAATTTTTGGAATTATACCATGATAATGTGACAGAGCAAATGCATCGGCTGGTTTTGTAAAATTGTAAACATGATGTCAATATGACCAAAGGGTGCTTCCCACTGGACAAAATTTAAAATATTTGTAGTGTAGCTTAGCTGTTTGGGTCGAACAAATGATTAAGAAAGACTGCAAGTCCCAATCCTTGAATACTTGATTAAAGTACATGTAGACTGGACATAGGCTATGGTCTTTGACTACTTAACTAAATTCCATTTATGACCAATAACTGTTAGTAGTAAGAGTGTGTGTGCTTGTAATTAGGATAGTGTGCAATGGAAAAATTAGTAAGTTCAATCTCTTTATTATAGTTGCTGAATCATACACAAGAACTACACTTGGATTTTTTATCTACATTTTTATTATACAGGATTGGACATCTGCCATATTTGAATGATTCATACATTTCAGTATATTAGAGAGTCCATGTTATGAAAACTTGAAAAAGGAAGGATATTTAGCAAGTCTTTCTTTCATGTAAATTGCATAGTGGATAATTCGAGTTGTTCCACAATGAAACAATTTAGCATGTCACCGTTTGCATATGTTTAATGTTTGTATGATAGTCATTCAACCGACAATGTGGCATATAATTTTCGAAGTAAATTGGTAATAATGCTGGAGTCGGAGTCGGGAGTCGGAGTCGGAGTCGGTACGTTTAAAGACCCTGGAGTCGGAGTCGGAGTCGGAGTCGGTACGTTTAAAGACTCAGGAGTCGGAGTCGGAGTCGGAGTCGGTATATTGAAAATGTGTGGAGTCGGAGTCGGAGCCGGAGTCGGTGGTAAAATTTACCGACTCCACAGCCCTGCTACAGACATCATTGATCTGTATCTGAAGTAGATCTCATGTTATCGTACATTGTATTAGTGCCATTATAATCCCCTGATTTTTTTCTACACTTACCTAAACGAACTATAGCACAAAACTACGTGACTGAATAATGCGCATAACAAGTCCTAAACTTGTGCGAAGTCACTAGACAGTAGTCACTGCCCGAGAGAGTCATGACTAATATATATCCGACTTTCTTTATTAAAAAAGCATTGCGTTCAAAATATGATGTGGGGTCCACATTGTGGACTCAAATCAAAGATAAAACTGGGAAACATCTTTGGACTCTCTTTGCAACTTGCAACATACATATTCATGTATTGTCAATTAATCACCATACTGGCCGTGACTCGGATATGTAGACGCGAGCAGTAGGCCTACTACATTGCACACTGTACATAGGCCTTCTGATCAGAAGGGGAATTTATATAGATGTATATATGACGATTGCTCAACCCACAAGAATGATGTGACGAAGGTGGTGCCGGTTGTGCCTCACTATTCTTGATGGTGAATGATAGTATTTTTGTAGCCTAGTGCATACGGGACGGTGCCGGGTATACTATGAGGGATAATATCCATCAGCCAAGAATGTCTTAAGGAGCTGTGACTTCATCCAGGGGCTGGTGTTGATTACGTCATTGTGTTATTTACGGAGAATTTAAATATGTCTATGAGATTCGCTCGTCTTTAGAGTTGTCAGATTAGAAGGCATTTGTAAAGTAGCGATAATTTGTACAGACAAATCTTCACCAGTATATGGTGATCAAGATCATGCATAGGTCTAGATCAGGGGTCTCGAACTCAAATGTCCTCGCGGGCCAATTTCCTAGTTTTGGATGGCGCCGTCGGTCGCAGCACCAACAACAGGGTTATTTAATGTATTATTTTTAAGTAGGCCTTATTTGACGGGACGCTGCCAACTGGCATTGTACACCTATCTCGTAAAATGTGGCTTACTATTGTGAATTCTCGCCTGAATCGAAAAAAATCACTGTTGAATATTCGACTGAGCTTGTTGTTGTAAAAATAATTAGTTTTAGACACGATGCAAGAGTACAGATGCATCACGACACCGTAAAAGATGTCGCGTTACAATTTTGGAGCTATATTGCGGACATTTTACGTGCGACAATTATGTCGGTAGAATATTTTATAATTTAGCAAATATTGATCTAATATCAGAGGATTAGAGCAGTACAGCCTAATCCGGGCTTTGGGCATACTCATGCATGATAACTGGGCTATTGATCATGTAATTACCAAAGCCAAATTAAATCAGCGTTAGATTTACATTCGAATATTGGAATAGATCAACAACAACGTGAATATAATGATTGATGTGTCATAGCAATAGAAATGTCCGATCGCTGTTACAGCTGTCGAGCATACCGCTATACAGCAGGGGTCACCAACACGCGGCCCGGTTTGAAATTTCGGAAGACATTGATTTCAGCTTGAGCATACTGTTGCTGTTGAGGAAGAATTTGCTGATATGAATGCGCATATTGCGTTGACGTGCAACAGTGTTGGGATGACTCGAGTTATGACTTGACTTGACTCGAGTCACTGTGCTAAAATGACTTGATTTGACTTGACTCGGCGTATCAAAAATGTGGATTGACTCGTGACTCGGAGCAAAATTCACGAGTCAACTTTGAGTCATCAATGTTCGGGTTGTACGCGAAACGCTGAGAGCCACCAATCATTCAATGATCGTGCGTTTTATTGAGCCTCCATTGTTCTCTCACAAATAAATTTATCGCAAATGAAGTGATCGAAGCTTACAGCTTACGTTGTCGTAAACTAGTATAGAGTAAAGTAATTTGATAGAAAAATGTCTATTTCTGTTATCTGTTCTTAACTTAACCAAACCTCTTGTTTTATTGAAATTGAACTCCAATATAGTTTATATAGTCCTCAACCATCGGCGCAGGCTGGAATTGTATCATATCAATTTGTAAATGGGAAATGTATTGCATCTTATCAATTCGTTTCTCTATTCTCTATTTTGGCTGGTAACTATAATCCGAGGCCATGCAATTACTTACGTAGGTAAACATTTCTACGTACATGCGAGCAACAAATCGCCTTCTTGCGTTTATATTTAACTCTATATTCGTTCATAGGTCCAGAATCAATAACCACTCACTCTATATTTCAGATAGCTAGCAAAATACAATGATGTAAGCATGCCTCATACTCCTAAAAGGCAACTTGACTCGAATTGTGACTTGGCTCGTGACTTGACTTGACTTGACTCGACTTGACTCGAGTCACCTCCAAAATTCGAGTGACTTGACTTGACTCGAGTCACCTTCGAAAATCGATTAACTTGACTTGACTCGATTCCAAATGTGCAATGACTCGAAATGACTCGTGACTTGAAGGTAGTGACTTGATCCCAACACTGACGTGCAATGACCCACCACTGCCAAGACCAGGGCGCTTGGAAAACGACTTAGGGCTCGCCAAACCACCAAGCTTTACGAGAAGATGGTTTTCCAGCAGCTACCGTGTCAAGCTAACCCCAATATCGTTTCTTTAGTCCAGGAGTATCGATCGACGGCAGTACAGAAGGAAAATTATGCGGCCGTCGACACTTAATTCGATTACTATACGTGTTGACGGCCGTCAATATGCAAATTGAATTTACGAATTGATTCCCTAATTAATGAGAGGTTTGGATTATTCTTGAAATTTTCTCCGCGCTACACGCGGTTCAATTCGAGTTGATATTCGATCTTAATATATTAGTGTCCATTATAATCTGAGCCCCACAGTGCAGATGCGAACAGCAGCGAGGAAAATGATGCGCCCCATAAAGAAATGCCAATTTGTTATCGTGTTTCTGCTAGGCCTACGTTTGGGCGAATCCAATATATTTCCACTATATCGACAATCCTGATGGGATGTCAAGTAATAACAGTTTGCAACAACGGAGACTAATAACAATTATTCAACCCAAAGATGCAGTACAGCATTAGTAACTTCCTTTAATTTTCGAAGACATCACCTGGATCAACTCAACCGGTGAATATGATCACATGAAATGAGAGAGGATAAATATTTGATAGTAATATGTGAAACTATACTAATATTAATGACGAATTGCACTCAAGAATATGGATTACGGATCGCTGTGGCTATTCATAACATGACTAGGCCTACTCACGATTTCAGTGCGCATGGCAGTGGCGGCTCGTGACAATATCGGGTGGTGGGGCAAGGGCTGCGAGCGACTTTTATCAAGATGACGTCACAATGGCGTTTTCCAAAAAAGTAACTTTAATATGATGGTCACATGAATTTCCCGACAACAGTGATTTTAACGTAGGTGCCGCGAGAGGTTTGCCGGTGAGCCGTGACTTGAAGTGTGGTAACAAGTGTTTTATTCATTTTTTTTTAATCAAAGGATTATTTTACATAATGTACGTGAACTAAGAATCGTCCCTATGCCACCAATCAATTATCAGGTCATCCTTAGTAGCATGCGTTATGATTTCATGGTAGAGTTAGAGATTACGCAAATCGATAGGCCGTCCGAAAGTGTTTCGTACACGATCCTGGTGTGTTACGACCACTGAGCTGGTGGTTACGAGTTACGACCAGGTGATAGGCAACCAAAGCGGAGGTACCCGGCGTACGATTGGATCAATGGACTGGACAATTTCTATCATCATCATCATCATCATTGGTTTATTAGCAATTTTATCAGTTCAATACACCACAAAAATGCGATACAATGAAAAGACAGGAATATGTCGAAGCGACAAGGAGTAGTCTTCTAGACCTTTAATTTTCGCTCTAAAGGCAACTGCGTAAACTAGCCTTACTTACGGAGCAAAGATTCAATACGATTCATGTTCGCACTTGACTTGACCAGACTAATTCCAATGACTAGAACTCGAGAGATTGCGTAAGCCTAACTGCAAAGGTCAACGACTTCGGACACTTACGCAATTGTTATCTCATAGATTGGGCCTGTCATATTGAATCCAGAACATCAATTTGAATGGTCTTTGAAGAACTAAGGACAGCAGCCTCGGAACTTCGGTCTCGGAACAACATAGTACATTTTGGCCTTGAAACTGGAGATTGTGACGCAACACATACGGCTTACTGTCTGCTGCCAAATCGCCGTTGGAAAATATATTAATCAATAAATACATGAATGAAAGCCGTAAACTTAGCATACTGTTACATGAAATCATCGAGAAGTAGCATTCGCAATCTCATAACCCATTCCGGCATGGTACACTGTCAAAATCAATACAAACAGACGAACACCGAACTTTGAGTAAAATAGATTGAGGAATAGGCTGATCGAATGATCAGCTGTTAGCCGACATCGAAAATGAAATAGCTATCGCATTTGACAGGGGATTGTAAGCAAATGGTTTGAAGGCCACAATTTCACAGTGAAATGCACATTGGCGAACATAAAATTATGTGAATATTTGAATGCAAACCGAGAATCTTAGTTAGCTGTTTCATGCGATCATCGAGATATACCATTGGAAATATCATCACCGATCTCGTTATGGAACGCAGACTAGATTAGCACAGACAGACACCGGCTTTTCCGTGAGATCCGCAATGATGTAGGTAGGCTAAGTATCAGATCAGCGCTCATCTCTACCATACTCGACCTCGAAAACGAAATAACTGCCTCAATCATTGAGCGTCAACTTTAAGACTTGGCACCGCGTTCGATACTAAAATCAAGACATACCGTGCAAAAGCTCATGACAGATCTAGGTATGGAACATCGTTAAAATCAATAGAGACTAATAACGGCTTTTGCGTAAATCTGTTAGCGATAAATGAAGAGTCAGCTCTCACTCGACTTTGGAAACGAAATTACCACCCACATAGTTCAGTGACAAACTTAAAACTTATTACAGCGGTCGATACTAACATTAAGACTTACTGTGCCAAATATCATGACCGATCTCGGAATGGAACATCGTCAAAATCAATGGAGACCAATACCGGCTTTTGAGTAAAATCTGTTTGCTGTACAATGTACATGATAGATCAGCACACACTGAACTTCGGAAACGAAATTACCACCCTTATCTTTGAGTAGCAAGCCTGAAACTTGGAGCAGTGCTAAATACTACCTTCACGACATATCGTACAAAGTTTCAAGAATTATCATGGTGCGAAACACCGTCAAAATCGACATATATCAGCAAAGGTCGTGTCAACGCATATCACGGTAACCGAGTTCAGATATAGATACGATTGTTACATCACACCTTAAGGGCGACAGGCATAGTTGCCCCACTTGCTCGGCCATTTTACGAATAGGAGAGAGTAAATCACCGTTTCTTTATTGTGCGCGGCTTTGAGAGAATAGATAGTGAAAGCTTGTTATGAGCGCTACCGGGGCAAGCCCCGGCTAGGCATTCACAAAGCGAAAACACAGAAGAGAATTCGATTTTCGCAGAGACTTCGCTATGTATGGGCATTTGTTAGCGAAAGCACAAGAATAATGCGGGTTTCGCCGTGATCTCGGTATATACTGATTGCTGTGCGTCTATAAATGGTTAAATTGTTATTGAACAGAATTTTAGGTGGGGCAATGCCCCAGTTGCCCTATAGGACGAGCCGCCACTGGCGCATGGTAAGCCGATATGAGTGATATTACTAAATAGAACAGTCCGAAGCTCAACGGCAATGGACATGGACAGTTTAACGTGGGCAATTGACCTCCCGTTCGTTCATTGCGACTATGCACTAGAATGCAGCCGTACTCTATACATAACTAATCGAAATGCGGCCATGAATAGCAAAAAGGTTGGCCACAGGCGCAGATCGTAGTTTCAAATAGAATGAAAGTGATGATCGTGATTTATTTTTGTTGTGTGGGTTTGTTTGTTTGATATTCATGGTATTTCGACTAAATAGGTCATTTTAAACCAGGCCGATAGCCTACTTTTTATTTTGTATTCCGTATTTACCGTCTTGTTGCACGGCCCACTTCGAGGCTTTTTATAAGAAACCGCATTCGCGGATCCCGTGGCGAGGAGGAGCCTAGATAACCCTCCAACAATTTGGCAGGATTTCTGGAGTCGACCTCGGTCGGACTCAAACCCGCAACTCATTGGTGTTGCAGCTGTGGATTATACCACTACGCCAGTGGTTCTCAACCTTTTTGGCTTCGCGGACCCCTTTTGACCGTCACGGACCCGCGCGGACCCCCTAAAGTTTTAGCTCAATTTTAGCTCTATTATGGTGCAACCTTCATCTGTCTTGTGCAAATATGAACTGTAGGCTTGTGATAAACAGCAAAATAGTTATTTTTCTTGAAGATAACATCATACTATTTATGTAGAAATTAGTGGACTTTTATTATTTCAAAGCTAATTTTGCTGCTGTACTTCTTGAAGTACGTGGTCGTGTCTTGAAAATCCGCGTCTTCGTTTTGATATGAACGAGGAGTGCCGAAAACCATTTCCGCAAAGATAGATGGAAGCTAATGCAATATTTTCGTATAACGCTTCCGACGATACTTTTGGTGTGATCGCAACATTTATGGCACCAAAATGAAGAAACACATATTTAATGAACATATCACGTCCAGCATCTAGCGCAGGGACGGGCAACATACGGACCGCGGGCCGGAATCGGCCCGTGACGGCATTTTGATCGACCCGCAGAGAGATTCTACCGTCAAAGTGAAATCCTAATCTAAAAGTATAGACAAATATTATGCTCCAGAGCATGGATCCAAGTTTTCCAACCAGAGACTGTCATGAAACGACATGTTCTGTTCGGGTTAAATATATATTTACGAGCAAACATTTTCGACCATGAACAATTGAACATTAACAAGACAAGGCTGCATACCAATATAACTCGTGATATGAATTTCAGGGTTGGAGCGTAATGCTTTGATAGCAACGAAACACTCTTTGTACATCAAAAAATCAGCCTTGTCGATAGGGCATCCGCAATAAGAATGCGCCACATGTGATAGCCGAGCTTTAAGAGCAGGTTATTGGAAAATTGGCAATGAAAATGAGTTTCCACACAACCATAGTCCATGTCAGACGATTAATACGATGATATGAGTCATGGTTTTAGCAGTTGTGGTGCGAAACTGCCTCATGCTTTCTCAAATTGAAAAATAAAATAAAAATCAGGTTATCAACCATTTAAAAAATTTAGAGGTCTCGCGAACCCCTAGGGGTCCGCGGACCCCCGGTTGAGAACCACTGCACTACGCATTCTCGCCACGCTGTGTTGTATTTGTTTTTCTTCAATAAATATTATTTCTATTATGGTAACTACATGCCCATGTTAGAGAGCACAGCGTTGTATTGACGTAGAGTTATCGCAACGTGGCTGCTAAATTGCGTTGCCAATTTTTATTTCGATATTGAAGTCATCTGGCCCGAGGCCTTTACAAATTTTGAAAAGTGGCCCGCGACCCGTGTAATACTAAAGTATATTTTACTCGTCACTTTTATTGGAGATAATAACACGGATAAAGAGACTCAATTTGACTCATCGTGTAACTAACTATTATGCATCAAGAGGTAACAGAATGCCAAAATAGTTGTCATACAGACCTGCTTAGATAGCTACATACGTAATACAACACAAGCTATACGACCTTTTGATATACTGTGTCCTATAACAGTTTTATCGTTTGTTGCGTGTTGTACCCAGGACCGTAGCAGCACTTCATCAGCCCCCCAAAACGTTGTTATTGGGCCTCATAGGGTGATGCCGAAGATATGGGGGGGGGGGGCTTCACCCCAGACGCTCCTCAGGCTATCCGTCTTTAGCCGCTACTTATCCCCTACATGGGGTGTACTGTTTTGTGAGTTAAGTGAAATCGCCTATAATTCATGATTGAATCGGTCAATAACAATCAATCTTTTATCCTCTCTCTGTTCACGCAATCAGATTTACTGGTAATATAGCTGAGTGAGGTGTGTTGGAAAGGTATAGGACCCCTAAATAATAATTAAACATATTCAAGCGTACCAGCTGGTATAATGACTTCGTTACATGATGCTATAGGTCAAAAGATATTGAAATCACCCAAACTTACTAAACTAAAAAATGCACACGATTTTATATTTGTATTCTTTACTGGCTAATAACTTTCCCCTGCGGGATGGCATTTGTCTTGTGGGGTTCAGATCGCCAGGACAGGAACATTCGGCGCCAGCTATTTAGGCGCCTATGGACAATTAAGCATTGTATGTATATCGAAGTTTTCGTAAGCATAAGGACAGTCCTTTTCGGCTAAGGTCTTCTAGCTGCTGATCGTTGTGGCACACCTCTCGGAGTCGCATGTTACATGGCCTATAACTTTAAATGTCTTGGTGCGTCGTGGCGCGGTAATGGTCCACGCCTAACTGCCTATTTCTATAAATCATGCGTATTTTTTTGTTGGTGAAAGGGTACCTCACAATTAAGATATTTGGCAACATTGAATTTTTGAGAAAGTTGATTAAATTTTCAAAGAAATACTTCATAACTTATGTTGATTTAGGAAATAATTTCGGGCCCCCTTCGAGCTCGCCCCCAATTGAGGGGTTTGGGGTGCGGACGTTACGGTCCTAGTTGTACTAAGTCACGGCATTCCGAGTCACAAGTTCTTCTCTGATTGTAAAGTTTGACCCGACTGAACTCGAGTCATTTTCATTTTATCACCCATTCAATTCGAGTAATTCTGCAAAAGGTCGCGCTCAAGTCCAAACATGGCCCTGGCCATGGTCGAAATTTTCAGTCACGAATCACTAACGGGTCATGTTTCACCATGATAAACAGGTAATGTGTCGATCATCCACCGCGTGGTAAATTTTGGAACTGACGTGATAGGGAAGTTTGATGAATAGTTACAGGTTTTCGGAGTAATTTTAGAGCGAATGTTAAGTTCTCAAATCGAACAAAAAGATATGTGACCGTCGATCCAAAATGCCGACGCTGGTCGCGCAATATGATCTCGCGGGTCGCGTGTTCGAGACCCCTGGGCTAGATACATGCTGCAAGATGTAATGAGAGTCCATGTTGATGCATCATGTTGAAAGAAAGAGAGTGATGTATTACATGTTTTTCCCGTAATACCTAAAGAAATGGGAAATCCGACTATATAGATGGAGGTCGCGTCCAGAAACTACAACAGTGATGAACACGTTCCATCAATTTCGCAGAGGGTTGAAGCCGTGACGCACGACGAGGCAAGCTAACCTCGACGCCAGAGAGATGCCACGTGTGTTATGGAGCATATTTTAAAAGTCTTTTAGATGTAGTTTCGAATGCAGTAATTGCAGCGGTTTGTAGCCAAGTATTTGGCAACTTCCGCCAACACACTTATGTAAATAGACCTTGCTTGAATAATGCCGAACCACATATAGGACTGACCCATGCAACATACACTGGATAAATTTATTTCGTGAGTTGTGCTGAGACTTTTCCCAGACGAAAGCATCAATAATATTATCTATAGATTCCACACCACTAATTTATTCTCAATCACAGAGCTTTGCCTCGTCGGCATCGTAAATATTAGGGATGGTGCGAACGTGAACTTCACGTGTGTGAACCTGAGAAATTGAGAGGTTCACGTTCACAAACGAACCTTGGTAGGTTCTGCACTGCGAACTTTTTTCATATATCAGAATTTTCAGGTCATTATAACATTTTTGGTTGAAATTCACTGCATTTCAACTGCGGGCCACTCTATGCATGGCGCTGGCAGCATAAAAGTCAATACTAAACGAGCATGCACCTTGTCCATCTCAAAAAAAATTACTTGCTTTGTTACAAAAGTTTGCTCGAAATATCCAGCTTTCCGTTTGTGACTATTTAGTGACTCTCTGCTGTGAGCTTGACCCGCAATCACAAAACATCAAGGGTGAAATACGCTGCCTGTAGGTAGTCAGCGAATGATGCTCATCTCAACCAATCAATGAAATTTATATCGTTGTCTGATGGGAAAAATCTAGCAAGCGTACGGGGACCATCTCGATTTCATATGTTTATTGTATCATACAAATCAAATACGTGCGATTGGGGTGTTGGCTACGGCTGTATAACTTGTTAATGTGGTAATATCGGCAGCAAGCATAGAAACATGTTTTACGCTCTGCTCAATATCAATGTAGCTACACTCAGACGCCGAATACATTGGCCGGTATGGCCTGAACCGTCAAGGTGTAAGCTTATATTACCATGCAAGTCCTCGTCGAAATTGTTGGCAAAGCGACGAAAGATAGTGATTTTATGGAATTATTATATCATTCGATTGCCAGTATGTATTGAAGTCAGTATGTATTTTGGCATTGTGGCATTATTATGGCCTGAGTCGCCGCTAGGTATCGTGTACCATCACTTCACTGATATGTAGGGTTGAAATTAGCAATATGACGTCACGTGACGGCATGAGGTTCACGTTCGCGTTCACACAGAACCTTACGAAAAGGTTCGCGTTCACACGAACCTGAACCTTTCAGAGGTTCACACCTAGGGATGGTGTGAACGTGGGGTTCACGTTCGCGTTCTGTGTGTGAACTTTAGAAATGAGGTTCACGTTCACAAACGAACCTTGGTAGGTTCTGCACTGTGAACCTTTTTTTTTTATATATTACAATTTTCATTATAACATATTTGGTTGAAATTTATTGCATTTCAATTGCGCGTCACTATATGCATGGCACTGGCAGCATAAAAAATCAACACTAATCGAGCATGCACCTTGACAAATTGACAATCTCAAAAATTTTACTTGCTTTGTTACAAAAGTTTGCTCGAATATTTAGTGACTCTTGGTGAGATGACCCGCGACCACACAACATCAAGAGCGAAATACGCTTCATGTAGGAAGTCAGCGAATAATGCTTATTAAACCAATCAATGAAGTTGTTATCGTTGTCTGATGTAAATAATCTAGCAGGCGCACTGGGTCAATCTTGATTTCATATGTTTATTGTGTAATAAAACCAAATCCGTGCGATCGAGGTGTGTGTTACTGTGATATGACTTGTTATTGGGGTAATATCGGCAGCAAGTATAGAAACCGTTTTACACTCTGTTCAATATCAACGTAGTAATACTCAGAAGCCAAATAGGCTACATTGTCCGGTCTGGCCTAGACCGTTAGGGCGTAGGCTTATATTCCCTTGCAAGTCCACGTCGAACTTTTTGGCAAAGCGACGGAAGATATTGATTTTATGAGATTATTATAACATTTGATAGCACCAGTTGATACATTTGGCGACGTTCAAAACGTCAATATGTACTTCAGGATTGTGCCATTATGTGGCTAGGTATCGTGGGCGTACATTAATATAGACTATCACTTCGATGAAATGTAGGTTTGGAATTAGCAATATGACGTCACGAGGTTCACGTTCGCGTTCACACAGAACCTTTCAAAAAGGTTCGCGTTCACACGAACCTGAACCTTTCAGAGGTTCACACCATCCCTAGTTCACACCATCCCTAGTAAATATCCCCCACCTAGCTAGACGTAACATGCAGTGTGTAGCTAAAACGGTTATTTCCCATTATTCCATTATAATATGTACCTTCTTCTAAGTATTGTAGTATATCGTGACGAATTCACGTATGATCAAGCGAAGTAGAGAAGTAACATTTTTTGTTCCTTAATCTCCAAACTGTAGATCAGAGTTTGCAGGTTCAGCTCAAACTTAGCCAATCATTCTATAGGTGCCAGTCCTGAGCAAATAAAGGCGGTGGAAGAAATGAAAGTCACCAACGAGCTGAGCAATCACGGAGATGACTACTGCATGAAGCAGAAGGCCGGCGGAAAGGAAAATGTGATCAGCCTCACTCTGGGTAAAGAGGCAGACATCAGCACTATCGACGGCTTGAATCTTAAGGTGAACTTACGTAACCGGATCATCAAACTCTTCAAATGGATCTTGTTGTAGACATCGCATCAAGAAAACGCTAGTAATCAGCAGGTTTTAAATTCCGTGAATGAGCGAGGTAATTTTGTATTCAGCTCAATGACTATAGGCATTTTCCTGTTGCCACCAGCGACCTGCGCGCATTTTGTTGTATCCTGTAGCCGTCACGCGCGACCCATGCTGCATTTCTGCTGCATGTGTGCACATTGCACAGTTCATTCACTGATAGACTGTGTCATGTTGGACGTAAGGCAAATACTTTCATCAATGAACAATGAAAATAGTCCAAAAGGCCTCAATCGCCAAGAAGCAGCCCAACATCAATATCAACCATGTTTTCAGTCCGTTCCTCGAATTTTCTTTGCAGGTGGATATTTTTCATATTCTATTGAATATTGTTCATGACTTCTGACTATTGGTTGAGTAGTGAAGGTAGTGAAGGCTGTGATCTTAACGTGTCAGCAACAATCTTGAATTGCTATATGTGGGATTGTGATCTGTATGAATGCAGGTATAACAGATTAACTATATATTGAGATTAGATGTTGCAGAGGCAGTGGATTTTGTATTGGGTAAATTCGCCCTCCAATTCCGTGGTCTATTCGGTTTTTATTCTCGCTGCTTGATGGCACAGAGGGGATACTGCGCGCTGTGTGACTTTCGTTTGATATTAAATACCAAGCTGAAGCGTTTTACATGGTCAATTCGGGTGTACAAACATGAATTGAAGGTGATGTTAAAACTGCCAAAAAGTAAGCTATATTTAGTATTTTCGGCATATGCCAAAATATTCATGCCAGCCTATGGCGCAAGTTTACTGTTGCTGCTGTAAATGGATATTATTCTCTAACTATCTTCCGTGATCGTGATACAGGAGCTATATTATCAGTCTACAATGGGTGATAAGCGCCACTACTACTTTTTACAATACTATAATAGAATACTACTACTACTACTACTACTACTACTACTACTACTACTACTACTACTACTACTACTACTATACTCAGGGTTGCCATCGACATAGACCCAAAAATAAGGACAGCCGAGAAATTAGATAAGCATGAAAAAGCGTTTTCGTACATACTTTGTATTTATACGAGCCGCGGCATTGCGGCATGTCACATTCCATACTTTTCACCAGAAACAATCTGCTCTAGCAACTCCTTGTTATTAGAAAGTGCTTCATGAATCTCACTGCAGCTCAGGTCTAGGTTTACCTTTACTCAGGGCCGAAACAGCACTTCGTCAGCCCCCCCTCACCCAAAAAAAGGTTAGTTTTTGGCCTCCATATAAGGCAGTGGTCGGGAACCTTTTTTGTCCGAAGAGCCATATTGGCCCTATTTTTTCCATCTCAACTCCCAAAGAGCCATACATTCCAATCAACTGTTACTACACAATTGAAAAGTCGTGACGTCGTGGTAGTACTAATTCGAACTCACTACATGGGATTCCTCGTATGCGCAATATTTTCTCTGTAAAAACTGGTATTTATTGTTCGAAAATAAAGCTCGAAACGAGAAGTAAGGCACACAATTGATAACACAATTCATCGTAAGTAGCACAGAATTTATTATAGCTGATATTAATCGAATGTGACACTGATTCCGAAAATCTAAAGACTTCCCGATTTCTCAATTCTTAAAGTATTCGGCGGTAACATAACGTTGCGCTACACGCCTACATTTTATCGCCGGTACTACACAGAGCTATACTTACCAATCGAGAACGTGGATACTGGATAGCTATGACGTTGTTTGTAATTCGAGTTTGTAATTGTCACATCCACAACCGTTCATTTCACGCCGTAGATCAGAAAGTCAATGCGTATTTGAAAACTGCGTTTTGAAATGGGCGTCGCCATGTCTGCTATATGCTCTTTGATTAATCAACGTATCGCACAATTCAAGATTTCGAGTCGGGTACATAGAATTCGCGAGTGATATTGGCCACCAGCGTCACAGTAACTTAAATTTGATGATTTTGAAAAGAGGGGGACCTAGCCCCTAAACCTGAAGAAGGCGTTGTCTTTGACTCCCGAAAACATGTTTATACTGCCACGAGAATAATTATTCTGGTGGTGATGAAAATTTACCAACAAGTCGCTGCAATATTGATCAATTCAGTACAAAAATAAATATTTGGCAAATAGCATATCTTATACCCAAAAGAGCCATATATGGCTCGCGAGCCATAGGTTCCCGACCACTGCTATAGGGTGATAAACCAATCTTCTTCACCTCGTTGTGGCTAGAAGCGTTAACCAATATGAACGAAGGACGTACACCAAGTTTAGACAAAATCATTTTTTTTGTGTATTGAATTGAGCAAGAACTCCAGCAACAATGCTTGTAGTCTTGGTCCTGGCCGAAGAAAACTTAATTGCGATGTTGGAATCGGGAAATATTGCTTTGAACAATTGCGACGTGCGATCGTTCGTGAGGAATGATTGCTGGTGTTTGACGGCATGGAATGCCCAGGTACCCTCCGCAGCAGCTGCCTTGTATAGTCTGTGGTCGTTGGTGCTGATCGACTTGTGGAAAAATTATTCATCGACCAGCTCAAATTAATAATTCTGACACACTTCTTGTGTTTTGGGTTATCAATGTGAGTTGAAATAGCGGTCTTTCTCATGGCCTCCAGGTTAATGCCACAATTGCAGATATTGCAATGTGCGATATCCCACTCGCGACTCGCCCTTCAAGCTTCGTTAGAGACCTTTGAATTCGCTCTCATAATCGTTTCGAAAAACCTTTTTACGCCTGCTCATTTTAACTAATCAGATTTAGCCTTATTAGAAGCTAACTATATGCGCAAGTGCAATATAATTTAGATAAATTTATCAATGAATTATAGCTTTACTACGTTTTAACCAATGTGTCGACTGCACTGCGCCTTTTGTCACTACGCAATAAATGCTGCCTTCCCCACAGCTTGAGCTTATTCTGCTGTGGACCAAGCAGCAGGAACCTGGTACTGCTGTTTACTACTAAAATGACGTCCGCTGCTTCAGCTTGGTACAGACGAAACTGCTATACTACCACCCACTGCCCTAACTATCTCACCACTTAAAATACAAATCTTGTGATTTGTACGTCAGTATAGTTCCTTTCATTTATATCATAAGATCTCAACGCAAAAGCATAATTTGAGAATATTATGCAACATATAGAGGAACACGATTGAAGTTCTGTAGTGGTCGAAATTAAGACAAAATAAGGACGCAAGTCGAAAATAAGGACATTTCTTAGAAATAAGGACAATTGAGTTTTCTTAGACGAGACCCTTCAAAATAAGGACAAATCTTAGAAATAAGGACGGTATGGCAACCCTGACTATACTACTACTACTACTACTACTACTACTACTGGAACTACGAACTTCAGTTCATATATCTCGTACATGGATAAAGATTAGTTGTGATTCCTCACAAGATATTATCTCCAATTGTCATTGCTGGATTAAATCGGAATATTTTATGTTAACTGAATGCAAACGTCTCATTCCCAGGGTACCGTAACCATAGACGGAAATAACGAAGTATGTGGGAAATATGCCGGCGGGATCGAAGAGCGTATGACAATCACATCCGATGGAACAATCACTGATGTAAGGATCTATAATTAAATACTAGGGATGGTGTGAACCTCTGAAAGGTTCTGGTTCGTGTGAACGCGAACCTTTTTGAAAGGTTCTGTGTGAACACGAACGTGAACCTCGTGACGTCATATTGATAATTACAACCCTACATTTCAGTAAAGTTGTAGCCTATATTGAGGTACACGATAGCTAGCAATGACTCGGGCCACATGATTCCACAATGCTGAAATACATTTTGACGTTTTACACTTCGCCAAATGTATCAAATGGGACAATCAAATGATATAATAACCCCATAAAAACCAATATCTTCCGTCGCATTGCAAACAATTTCGACGAGGACTTGCAAGGGAATATAAGCTTACGCCGTAACGGTCAGGGCCAGACCGGAAATGTATTCGGCGTCTGAGTATTGCTACGTTGATATTGAGCACAGTGTAAAACGGGTTTCTATACTTGCTACCGATATTACCCCAATAACAAGTTATACAGCAGTAGCCAACACCTCAGTCGCACGGATTTGGTTTTTATGATACAATGAACATATGAAGATTGGCACCGTACTCTTGCTGGATTTTTTTTTTATATCAGATAACGATATCAAGCTCATTGATTGGTTGAATAAGCATCATTCACTGACTACATGTATAGTGTATTTGCTCTTGATGTTATGTGATTGCGGGTCAAGCTCAAAGCAGAGAGTCACTAAATATTCATAAACGGAAAGCTGGATATTTCGAGCAAACTTTTGTAACAAAGCAAGTAAAATTTCTGAGATTGTCGAGGTGTATGGTCGTTTAGAGTTTATTTTTTTATGCTGCCAGCGCCATGCATAGAGTGGCCCGCAATCGAAATGCAATAAATTTCAATCACAGATATTATATTGAAGTCAATATTGTAATATAAGAAAAAGGTTCACAGTGCAGAACCTACCAGGGTTCGTTTGTGAACGTGAACCTCTAAATTTCTGAGGTTCACACACAGAACGCGAACGTGAACCTCACGTTCACACCATCCCTATTAAATACGTCACACTTACGAAAATAGATGACATCTTCAGTTTATCTTTGGGTATCTACAAATGGTTGCATCAGTGGACCAATTTGCCCTAAAGTTCCTTATCATAATATCTTCCTCTGTAACTTCCACCTCCGCCATTACTCGGCCTTCCTCTTTCCCTTATACCTGGGATCGGCGTGTTAAGCCTCTGTTAGCCCCCATCTAGATTGTTGCGACAAATCATGCATTGCGTTTAATTGAGCGTTTTTCTATTCGCAGACTGTTTCTCTGGGGGGAGTTTCCATGGTGAGAACGTACGTAAAGATCAATTGACGGACGACACCAAGCTATTACCAAAGAATAAGAATACAACTGAATGCAACAATATTTGATGTGATATACCATATACGCTATAACACTGCAGCAAAACAATCTACAATATAATTAATAAAAAATTGTGTCGAGCTTTATCTGGGGCGACGAGTCGAAAAAGGCTGGGAACCGCTGTTTTAGCAGGTTATAGCAAATGGTCAGAAGAAGAAATCAAAATGAGAAAGTTATTACTGTGCGATGCGGCTCAGACATCTGGTGCGAATACCTACCTATACAACCACGATATAACTTGAGAACCCAATGGCGGTTCGTCGCATAATGCAACTGGGACACTGCCCTCCATACACAGTTTTTTCAATAAGTTATCATTTATAGACGAGAGTTAGAGTTATGAAAATAGCGACATTGCGGTATATTCTGTGCAATCGCCGTTTACGAAGTCGCCGACTCGATTCCTATCAGCCAGTGGTCCATTGATCCCTGTAATGATATGCGGATGGAAATCGCATACCTTCCATTGAAATTAGCTATACTACCATTATTCACCGGCTTACAGCGAGGATGAGAGCGACTGGTATTGCTTTTTCTGTCTTTAATTCGACACTGGTGGTAAAACAAGCATTGTCTCTAGTTGGCAAAACAGATGGCGATCTGAGGCATTTGTAAGAGCGTGTGAAAGCATAGCAAATTTCCCAAGAGCACACGAATATAGCCTGCTGCGGAATACAAATTGTTAGCCAAAGACGCGCGGTGAAGTGAATGATTGGGGAGACAAAACCCGTTTCAGATTCAGACTTATATATAAAATACAGGTTACGTAAGGAGGCAGGCCTACTGCGTGTCTAAGATTGAAGGAAGGTAATAAAATACGTAACAGCTACATCAGTTAGAACAGTGGTTCTCAACCTCTTTGACTTTGCGGACCCCTTTTTGACCTTCACGGACCCTCGCGGACCCCCGCAAGTTTTAATATTTCGAAGCTAATTTTGCAGCTGTCTTTCTTGAAGTACGTGGTCGTGTCTTGAAAATCCGCGTCTTCGATTTGCTATGAACGAGTGCCGAAAATCCATCACCATAAAGGTAGATGAGATGGATGGCGATGGAGGCTAATACCGCGTAACGCTTGCAACGACACTTTTGGTGTGATCAGGACATTTATGGCACCAAAATGAACAAACTCATTTTTAATGAGCATAACACGTTCAGCCTAGTCATTTTTATCTAGCATCTCATCTTGAAGTTATTCTGGAAAAGTGATTATGTATCACAAGATAAATGGATTTCGTGGCGAGGTTCCAATCCCTTCATTCGGACAAATTAGGGAAAACACTTCAGGATCTTTCATTTCAAACGACTGTTCACTAATTTGATGAGACTGACAACTTCAAATCGAAACGGCTTCACAAACATTACGAAGCAATGATTGCCGGCAAGATAGCGTAATGGTAAAGCGTCCGGCTTCTTGATCGGTAGGTCGTGGGTTCTATCCCCGGCCGGGTCAGACCAAAGACCTGATTAGTAACGCTGGTATCCATGACTTCCCTGCTTGGCGCGCATGCATTACTGGGATGGCATGGATGAGTGGTGCAAGACTTAGAAAATCGTAAAAGGCCCTATCTCAGTGGTTCCCAACGTGGGCGATTTGGCGATCTAGGGGGGCAAAAATAACGAAGGGGCGATAGGGGGGCGAAAACGGACGAAGGGGGCGATCGGGGGCGAAAACAACAAAGGGAGCGATAGGGGGTGATGGCGCGTAAAAACGGCTATATTGGAGTCAGGACCGTAACTCCCGCACCCAAAAACCCCAATTGGGGGGGCTGAACTCGAAGGGGGCCCAAAATTATTTCCTGAATTAACATAAATTATAGAGTATTATATTAGAAATTCATGCAACTATTTAAAAAATTTTTAGCGCTGCGCGCGATTTAATGGGGTCATATATCTTGATCTCGGGGTACCCTTCCCCCAACAAAAATACGCATGATTTATGGAAATGGAGACTTCGGCGTCGGCCATTACTGCGCCGCGACGCACCAATACATATGAAGTGTGCCAGAACGATCAGCAGCGAGAAGACCTTGGACGAAAAGGAATGCCCTTGTGCTGACCAAAAACTTCGATATACATATATGTTTAATTGTCCTTAAGCGCCGCAATGGCTGGCGTCGAATGTTCCTGTCATGGCGATCTGAACCCGACAAGACCAATGCCACCCCGCAGGGAAAAATTATATGCCGCTAAAGAAACACCCATTTAAAACAATATGCGTCTTTTGGTTTGGTACGTTTTGGTGATATCCATATCTTTTGACATAGCAGATATACGAGGTCACGGAATAGCATCATGTAACGAAGTCAATATAACAAAGTGTCCACCCGAAGATGTTTAATTATTATTTAGGGTTTCTACCTCTTCCAACACACCACACTCAGCTCTACCGATAAATTTGATTACTTGAGCAGAGAGAGGATAAAAAATTGATGGAAATATATATGCAATTCCCGATCATATTGGCCGAGTCAAGCATGAATTATATAAATTTGTCACGTTTCGCGCGTTTAGGCGAAGTACGGTGACTCACCAGACAGTACATGAAATAGGGTATAGCTGATATGTAACGACAAAAAGCCCCCTGGTTGAGAGGGGCTAGGGTTTGGTCTATCATCCTATCGGGGCCCAAGACCAACGTTTTTTTAGGGGGGGGGCTGACGAAGTGCTGTTACGGTTCTGATGGCAGTCAAGTCGGAGAAATGACCCTTATTTTAGTCAATTCACGAACATTTTTAGCAGTAGAAGTGTGATTCCGAGGTAGAGCCGAAAAGTTGACCTTTTTTTATTAGTCAACTCATTGGTGATCCCAGATTGTATGTCCATTTTTTGGTTCCCAATATTTGGGGGGCGATGATCGGCGTGGAGCTTCAAAAGGGGGCGATGAGACGAAAAAGGTTGGGAACCACTGCCCTATCTGCACCTTCCTTGTCCAGCGGCATATGCACATCATGCACTCATGGTATGCATATGCATAGATCGTGTGTATGTGTATCATGAGTCGGTGTATATGCCGCAAAAAAATCAATGACAAAATAAACTACGTCCTTTCCTTTCCTATCTCCATATTTTTATTCATTCCACAAACCCCAACAAAACGTCTCTAAACAGCAATATGTTTGTATCAGCAGGTTATCGGCAATTTGGCAATTAAAATGAATTTGCACGGTAGGGATATTTCATGTCAGACGATTATTCTGATGATGTGAGTCATGAGGTCTTAGCAGTTGTGGAGCGAAACTGCGTCATGCTTTCCCTCATTTAAAAAATACCAATTAGGTTATCAACCATTGTGTAAATTTAGAGTTCTCATGGATCCCCTAAAATTGCTTCGCGGACCCCCGGTTGAGAACCACTGAGTTAGAAAATGTACTTGCTCTGCACTGAACGCTGGATTTCACACCTTCACAATCTGTATTGTACTGTACATCGTCGGCCGATAGCGCATTGTTTCACTCCAATGCGATTGTCGCTATTTGTTACGCCATGCGGCTGGAGAGGCAGATTAATTTTCTTCTCACCTTGTATTGACATCTAATTTGAACAATCCCTGTTAATTTTGAGGTTCTGTTGCCCTGACATTATTTATTTTTATATATACGTAATCAGTGCGACAACAGCATTCGATTGATATCATGTATGATAAATTTTGAACGCTCTGATCGCTATCATAGGTGAGGCGTATAAGAGTTTTCATATTAGTCAATCATGAAGATTGATATACATTAGACCAGAGGTCTCAAACACGCGGCCCGCGGGACCATTTTGTGCGGCCCGCGACGGCATTTTGGATTTCGAATATCCGATAATATTTAACTGCCTAGTATCTTTTTTTTATTTGAGAACTGAAAATTCGTTCTGAAACTACTCCAGAAGCCTGAAACTAGTCATCAAACTTCACTATTCCATCACTTTCAAAAGTTACACGCAGTGGAAGATCAACTATTACGCCACGTTACTTGTTTATGAAGGTAAAGCAGTGGTTCTCAACCTTTTTGTCTTCGCGGACCCCTTTCGGACCGTCACGGACCCCGCAGACCCCCACGAAATGTAACTCAATGTAACTCAATTATCGTGCCATAGTCATTTGTCTTGTGCAAATGGTAACTGTAGGCTTTGCGGATAAACAGCAGCAACATGACTTTTCTTGAAAATAAGATCATGTACTATTCATGTAGAAATTGGGTTGACTTCCATTATTGCAAAGCGAATTCTGCAACTGCATTTCTTGAAATATGTGGTCGTGTCTTGAAAATTCGCGCCTTCGATTTGATATGAACGAGTGCTGAAAATCCATTTCCACAAATAAAGGTGGTGGCGAATATAATAATAACGTGTAACGCTTCCGACGACACATTTGGGTATGATCGCAACGGCACTATTTTTTAATGAACATGTGACGTCAAGTCTAGTCATTTCTATCCAACAGCTTATCTTAAAGTTAGGCCTATCACAAGAGAAAATGGATTTTTGTAAATATTTCGAAGTCAGCGTGATTTAACTTACTCATCCAACTTTTCCACCACAAGCCCAAAGAACACAGCTCTAAACAGCAAAATGTTTGTATCGGTAGGATATTGGCAATTTAGCAATTAAAGCAAGTCTGCACAGTAGGATATTTTATCTCAGACAGCCATTCTGTTGATGTGAGCTCTGGAGTTTTACTAGTAATGAAGCGAAACTGTCTGGTGATTCTTTTAATTTATAAAATACAAATTAGGTTATCAACTATTTTGAGGCTTCGCGGACCCCCTGGAAATGCTTCGCGGACCCCCTGGAAATGCTTCGCGGACCCCCAGTTGAGAACCACTGAGGTAAAACATGACCCGTTGATGATTCGTGATTGAAAACTGTGATTTGGAATTGGGAGCGACCTTTTGTAGAATTACTCGAAATAAGACTCAATTTGTGATAAAATAAAAATGACTCTAGTTGAGTCGCGTCAAACGTTACAATCAGAAAAGGACTTATTGCGGCTCAGAACGCCGTGACTTGGTACAACCACGGACGCAACAAATTATCAAACTGGTATAGGGAATGGTAATATATCAAAATGTCTTAGCTTGTGCTGCGTAGCTAATTTAGATACCTAAGCAGGTCGGGATGGCAACCATTGGCATTGTGTTGCCCTCTTGATGCGTAGTTACTTACATCATGTGTCATCTTGGGTATAGCCTATTTATCCATGTTATTATCGCCAATTAAATGTGGCGAGTATAAAGTAGTCGTGGCATACGCTTCACAGCTGTAACACCAATGGATTCTTCGGGGATTGGACATGTCTATTGCTACGGCACAGTAATCATAATAGGCCTATCCAAGTTGTGATAGATCTGTTTCAATATTCGAAGGTAAATCGAACGCCGATTTAATTTGACTTTGCTAATGACACGATCAATAGCCTAGTTATCAGGAGTATGCCCGAAACCAGGATTAGGCTGTACTGATCAGAGCTGATAATCGATCAATATTTTTAAAATTCCAAGACATTTTACCTATAATTGTGACACCACATCAAGTGTCCGCTAGCTGCAAAAATTTACCGCGAAAGTTTTTGCGATGTCCTGATGCATTTGTACTCTCGCATGGTGTCTACAACTAAATACATAACTAGGCCTATACTATATGCCAAGTCCGGCAAAAATTTATTCAAATATTTTAAAACGTGATTTTTTTCGTGCCTGGCTAGAATTCACAATAGCGAATCACATTTTAACGGTGCGTGTGGATGTGGAATGTCAGTCTGCAAGGTTCCATCAAATAAGTCCTGCTTGGAAATACATTGAATCCCCCTATTAATGGAGCTGAGGCCCGCGGCGCAATCAAAAAGTAGGAAATTGGCCCGCGAGCACATTTGAGTTTGAGACCTCTGCATTGGACAAATACCAATAATGATTGAACGTTTTACCTCGACGTTTGAATGTCATTACGACACGGGAGACACTGCCGCTCTTGCTATCCATGACAGCACGTCAATCGCTTGGAATATGTCTGGGCGTGTTAGAATCAATGTTTCACTAAATAGCCATGGAGTGCCATATCTACAGATATATATAAGTGCTGAAATATGGAGCTGAATAGAACGTGGATCATGGCCTGTACTGAACAACATCACCAATCTTGCGGCATATAAAACTACCACCAGAGTGCGTACGAGAGACGATTTTACTTTGGCTTGTTGAAAGGGCATTTCAAATTACTGTAAATTCCGTTTTTCTATTGTTTGTCGACATTGTGGATCACTTAGCTTTAAAATTAATATATTGAGTCTCCTAACCCTTTCCTACAACACCCCTTATGCTGTAATAAGGACTACTGGACCGAGGTCGAATTCCTTTCGGGTGCGGACCGGGACCGTACTGCTCCTGACTCTGGAAAAATTGAATGGTCGTAGGACAATTCGACTAATCAGCGATGTAAAATTGCGATATTTCTTCCGGCTGATCACTTCAATATGCAAACTGGACATTGTGGATTGAATTGAATTGGATTGGAGTATATCTTAACAAAATGTGATTGTCGGATTCCCCGAATTGCGAAGCGAAGATGAGGTAGCAGACGAATCACACTTGATATGGACAGTAAAAAGTACGCAAGTCAAATGAAAGCACTGTTTAACAAAGGTCGCCCTTAAATTTCCAATGAAACCGGTAGTTCCACTAACAGACTAACGTCATCGCGTTCGCTCTATTGTTAAGGAATGCAGCAATTTAAGCCATAATCAGTTGAATTAATATAGCGAATAAAACTATTGAGTTAAAATCGCCAAACAAATCATGTTCAACAAAAGCGAGTGATGAAACAACCATTCTGCATAACTTGTATAAAAAGTTGCTAGTCGCAACAATATACCCATAGTATACCCCTCCAATATACTCTAATACATCGATATTAGTTTATCGAAAAATCCAGACAGCTTCAAAGTGGGCTGCAAAGGACCACTCACGTAGTTCCAAATATTTTGGTGATGAACTCGAAATTTAGTGTGACGAAACTGAGCGTTAGCTGCATGTTAAGGCACATGAAGTAGGGGAAATGTGGGACCGATGAAACACTGGGACTGAAATTACCTGAAAGATTCTCCATGATAATCCGATGATTACAGTCCGAGAATTTGTCCTCAATCGCATGCTGGCAGAATTTTTCCTCACATACAAATAACTTCGACCTGCATGAGTTATGAGGTGTGTGACAGACGTTTTCTGTTTTGGGAGGTGTAAAATAAATTTCGATCTACACATACAGTTTTCCTTTGTAACCTTTAAAACGAACAAACCAGCAATCCTTTTCGATGTGAAGTGTAGGGCTTGTATCAGGCTGTATAACGGCCCATATTTTTTTTATTCAATACCGTCCATGAATGGACTTTTTCAATTCAATTACACAATTTCTAGATTGGAGGCCGATGATACCATAGCCAAATCAGGCAAATAGTTGAACCAACTGATCATGCAACAACAGGAACACGCCTACATACAAAGACGCTGTCTAGTGCCTATGATAATTACCTGAGGCGTTTTATCGCTATAACGAGCTATTCGGAAGTCAAAATGTTGATTTACGGGCAATATGTTTATACCCTCAAATTTTTAAGTTTGAGCCTAAATAGAATCATGATTTTATGGCAACATTTGAGTTCTATCTATTATACTTAGTGGAGGTAGCGACCAAACGTTATTCCTTTTTACTCCAGATTTTACTCCAGGATTGTGAGTCCGAAAATTTCTTTAAAAGTGTTCCAAAATATGGTAACCCTACTGTTATCGGCCTAAGATTTGGGGGTCAGAGATCATTTTGTAATTTTTGATTCATCAGTACTGTATCTCCCCTACGTAATTCTTATTTTAGACAAATTCTAATACCCACCGCATTTGTGGAATCATTGCTTTCCATTAGTATACTTCGCCCCAATAGTTACGGAAAATCTGGATATTTGATAATTGTGATCAAAATCATTTCTGGGTCCATTGCGGGAGTATATGGTAATAGACAAACATTGTGTATTTCACGCCCATATTCGGATACGAATATGACTTCCTATTGCAATTATCACAAGTCTTTATAAGCGCATGTTTGGCTGACTCGAGATGAGATTCATGTAAACCTACTGTTTCAACCGACTGATCATTTTCACCCAGCGGGATATGGATGTTGCGACAAGTTTACAGTATGAGTTCACTCCTTTCCCGCTGTCCCTGTTCACCAACAAAAATCAGAAGATGAACCAAGGCAAAATGTTGGAATACAACCTTGTAGGCCTTAACTGAACCACCAAACATTCTTTTTTGACTTGCTGTGGCTTTGATTATTTTACACCGCAAGAAACGTTGGAACATTTATGTTTTTGAGCGTATGTCGTGTTCCTTCCGACCCACCGGATGGGGACCGATGATCAGAGATGGCCACAGTCCGGTTCAGGAGCCGGAGAAGGATTTTGATGAATTTTACTGTGGCCGGATCGGAGCCGGGTTCTGAAACTGCCATATGAGCCGGATTTAAACAGGATTTGATATTCATAACAAATATTGGGTGATAAAGGTTCAAGATATCACACGACATATTGTCAAGGAATTATAGCCTACTTGTTTCTTTGTGAATAAAGAGTGCTTCAAGAGATTTGTTTTTATTTCTCGTGTGGCACAATGATTATATAAGTAGATCTGCGGTTCCCAAACTTCTTCAGTTTATGGCACCCTAGAAAAATTATAACGCGATCGCGGTGCACTCACAATAGGAGAAAAATATTATAAAATAATGTATATTATTGTGATGGATGGATGAATGCTTGCTTGCTGCATATACGCAGCAGTGACTTGCAGCGAAATAGTCTACTTCTACTTTTCCGGAGTACTCAAGTGGTTATGTTTGCAGACTACTTCCACTTCTGCTTACCATTTTTCTGTAGGCAGAACTAGTCATACGCGCTGGATTGAGTTTATGAGAAGTGGGTCTACATCAACATCATGAGATGTCACAATCATGATTAAAATATATGACACGTTGACACGTATTTAAATTGGAGATCAGGTATATGATTGACTGACATCGTGGCTCAACGTGGAATATGGATTTTATGATGTCCCAATGCCAACACCCATACTTTTGCACTGAGCACTCACTCAGTTACATTTATCAAATGCCCAGACTCAGAAGTTTGATTCAATTTCAGTTCCTTTGGAAAACTCGTTAAATGTCATCCAAGCGTACTGGTACATTCCGACCTTATGGTTGCTTTACCGTCTACTGTTGATTAAAAATGGTCATCCTACTTGTGCTAATGCGGGAACAATATAAAAATTGAAAACGTCATTATTTTCGCCTCCCTGCTATTTCAGCTTGTTCTACTTCTTTCTAACTGACTAAAATTTTAAAAAGGTCGCCAACCCCGCGCGTGTCAATATTTTTTTAAGGCACGTAATAAAATGTCGGCACCTTCGCGAGAAACCAAGTGAATATTGAAACGGATAAGATCTGTGGTCAGGATCTGACAACCCAGAGGTACGTATCCGACCGCGGTCCGCCATTTGAGTACCTCTGCTTTTGGACTTCAGTAAGTAATTTTGCTGTCCCGTTGCGTACGAGCCTGCTATCGGGTATGTTTATATATAGGAAGTCGTGCAATTCATAAACTTAAACAGTTGGTTCGTGGTACGGAACTTGAAGATAGCTTTCAATACAACATCCATTGTAGGAAAATATTTATTCAACTCGAAGACTTTTCGGGTGCCTCTTTTCAAGAGTTAACGGCACACTGAAGGGATTTAAACAGAATGAAAAGCAAAACCAGAAAGGCGAAGTATGACGCAACAATCAGAAATTACATACGATGAAGTCCGCAATGTAACAATGGCAACAATAACAAACTTGAAGTGTACGGTACTATAGTAACATAGCAATTTGAAACTAAACAATAACAAACACGAAATAGAACGCACTAATGGGAAGTTTGTAAGTTATACAGAAAATCTTTTTGTCTACATAAAATAGGCTTGATCAATTGGATGATTGTTGATTCTAGGGCTTTCAAATGAAACAAGGATCTGCCTCGCGCAATGACAGTAAACATTTATTTGGTCATTATAGTTTTGAGCACAAGAAGGGTTCTCACTTAAATATTGGCCAATTGCCGAAGCGTATGCTTGGTAATCGTCGTAACAGTCGGTTTTGGCGGCTAATTTGCATTGTCGTGCGAACTCCGTACGGTCATTTGCGCAAGTTTTTGAGCGAATCAATTTGGGAATGTGTTGCGTTATCCGTACAAACAATCTTTGTGATGTACGTCCCACATAGGCCTACCTACTATCACAGTGGCACTTAAATTCGTAGACGACGTTACTTGCATTTAAAGCAGGAAGTACATCCTTTCGGAAGTTTGGCAGACGTGGTTTGGTTGTATACACCACATGCGCATTTACACTATAATAACAACGGTGCACCGCCGATTTGATCAACTTTTCAAACCGATTGGACACATTGCCGAGCCAAGGTAGATGTAAAAATGCCGGGCATTTTTCTGGTCCATATTTGGGAGGTTGATCCGAACGTTTTTATACTCTTGCGAAGGAGCATTTCAATATATGCTCGGGATAGCCATTTTTTGATAGGATAGAATGGATCTCATCCAATTCACGTGGCAATTTTTCTGGCGAACAGATGCGCAAGGCCCGTTGAACCAGAGTTGATATTAGGTTGAGTTTTCGCCGCTTCGGGCAAAAAGAATCCCAACGGATAAAATGGCCAGTGAACGTCGGTTTTCTATACACTGACGTCAAAAACATTTTTCCAGATCTCTCAACCAACACGTCTAAAAATGGAAGTGCTGCTGAATCAGTTTCTTTCTCCACAGTAAATTGTAGAGCTGGGTGGAGACAATTCAATTAAAAAAAAAACATATTACACTCTCGCTCATTATTGAAAGCAACAAAGGTGTCATCGACATATCTATAATAAAGGAGAGGTTTTGGGACATTTTCAAACATTTTCTTTTCATGGTACCCCACAAATATATCTGCCAAACTAGGGCCTCTTTTCAAGAGTTAACGGACGTACATCACAAAGATTGTTTGAACGGATAACGCAACACATTCCCAAATTGATTCGCTCAAAAACTTGCGCAAATGACCGTACGGAGTTCGCACGACAATGCAAATTAGCCGCCAAAACCGACTGTTACGACGATTACCAAGCATACGCTTCGGCAATTGGCCAATATTTAAGTGAGAACCCTTCTTGTGCTCAAAACTATAATGACCAAATGTTTACTGTCATTGCGCGAGGCAGATCCTTGTTTCATTTGAAAGCCCTAGAATCAACAATCATCCAATTGACCAAGCCTATTTTATGTAGACAAAAAGATTTTCTGTATAACTTACAAATTTCCCATTAGTGCGTTCTATTTCGTGTTTGTTATTGTTTAGTTTCAAATTGCTATGTTACTATAGTACCGTACACTTCAGTGACGTGCGGTCCAATGAGGCAGGTGAGGCAGTGCCTCACCTGTCGTCTGGGTGAGTAAGTGAAAATCGTGAAAACCCTCGATGAGTCGATGATTATTGATGTTTTACATCGATATTCATAAATAACTAAATTTGAAATTTTTTTTCACCCAACATCATCAATCTGCATCATTACTATTCAAAAATACAGCGCGAAAGGAGAGGTGAGGCACAGGTGAGGCACGGGCGGGTCGTGCCTCACCTGCAGCAATGCAATTAATCATAAATAGGTCGGAATTTATAATAACAGGTATCAATCAAATGCTATCGTCACACTGATTCCGAAAATCCAAATATTGACAGTGTCAGAGCGGCAGAACCCCCAAAAATCGGCAATGAAGGGGACATTCGGCTTTATTACAGACAATGCCGTCTCAGAGAAACAATGGCCAGGTGAGGCACAAACGAATCGGACTCATGCACTATTCGCTAACAATTGGACAATCGAAGCGCAGTGAAGCGCTCTATCGATTTCGGAATCCAACAGTCTTGTAGGAATTATATAGTAGCGACGGCCAATACGTAATGCAGAGCCAATACCTTCCCCTACTTACGTAGCTGTTATATATTTTCCATCCATAGCTACGTTGAATTGTGGTATGTGATAGCTACTTGCATAGGCTGCATTGTCATTGTTTGTGTCCTTTATGCTGTATTCAACTGCAATACCCATAACCCCTACTTGTGGTATTTGATACAGACCTACTTACATAGCATGCGTTGTCGTTGTATGTGGTTAGTGGTGCCACTCCTAGTGCTTTTACATTTTGACTTGACCTAGTGTCCTATCGCATTTTCTTTCGAGATTCGGCAGTGTTTTTTTTACTGAAATTTTTTTTTAAACTGAGGATGCTATTTTCATGTGCTTCGAGTAATTTATACCGGTACTTGAAGAGAGTGATTATTGTCCGTCTAAACTAAACACAATAGCGAACAGTCCTACATGTATTGTAGAATATGGAATTGCAACGGCTATCAGTGTGCAAAGAAAATGCTCTTTATACCCGCTGCCATCGTTACGTGCGTGTTTGTGTGTGTATGTGGGGGGGGGGGGGGGGGGGGCGGGGGCGTGCCTCACCAGCCATGAACCTCACCGCACGTCACTGGTACACTTCAAGTTTGTTATTGTTGCCATTGTTACATTGCGGACTTCATGGTATGTAATTTCTGATTGTTGCGTCATACTTCGCCTTTCTGGTTTTGCTTTTCATTCTGTTCAAATCCCTTCAGTGTGCCGTTAACTCTTGAAAAGAGGCACCCGAAAAGTCTTCGAGTTGAATAAATATTTTACTACAATGGATGTTGTATTGAATTCATAAACTGGCTATGTTATCGCAGTCCAATGGTATGAAAGTGTACAGCCCATCGTCCCGTAAAGAATACCGTTGTTCTGAACTACGACAGCGTGAACACAGAAGTCTACTTTAGTCTAATGTAGTCTTCTTACGTGAACCTCCAACAAACCAAGGTTATCATATCATGCGTTATCGTGAACTTTATGGTTTGTACCATGTGTAATATATATAAGTCAATATTTCTACTGTGAAATATGGGAGCTTTTCAAGAGGCATGCGGTGGTTTTTAATTGTATTTAGTCTAGTCTAGAATATGCTGTTCTTTGCCGTAGCATCAAATGCACAATATATGAACCTCTTCAGCTAGACACTCATTTCCAAAAAAGGGGGTTTTGATCGCCTGCATTCAAATCCTATACCTTTAGGAGAGAGAGAGAGAAAGAGATAGAGAAAGAGAGAGAGAGAGGGAGAAAGGGAGCGAGAGAACTTGAATTAACTATGAAATATGGATATGTATGTTTGTCTGTAATGCAACCTCGTTTCAGTCGTATAAACAGGCGCAACATCCCATAGAGGCGTGACATTTTTAAGCAACTTTTCTTCTCTTGTGGGAGTGCCTTGAAAGTTTTAAAATATTTGTCGTGTGCCACAAGCTGAAAAAGTTAGGTGACTATGGAACGTAAATAAACAGGTTTTGAAGTAAACGCGTAGCCGGTTCAGTTTTCAGTTTATACAGCCCATGGTTTTAGTCCACGCATAGACGTTCAAAAGAATGTTTTATGTTCTAACTTCCACGCAACATTTCGCGGGACGCTTGGATTCGGCCCGCGGGCCTTAAAATCCCCTATTGCGACCTATTCCGAGAACAGTTTTTGGACTATATAACGCTGGTCAGTTGGGGATGGCCAAACATAATAAACAACCAAAACGCAAAATTACGGAAGTCGATGTCCAAAACAATAAAAAAATATACGTCATCGCCGTAGGTGGTCAGTAACGAAGTACTTTTACTTTTTGAAGTGCTCAAGTAGTTTTCCTCTACCTCTAGTACTTACTCAAGTAGAACTAATTTTTGCCAGGTTTCCAGAAAGCCGTCAGCCATGGTCATATGTTCCCTCTAAGCTGCGCACGTGGGCAATTGCTCAGTGCTGACATGGTCTCTGCGCACAGAACATCTGCGCTGCGCACATAATAAAATACGAAGTGAGGACTTCTTTTTTAGTCGTTAGGCACAGTTGTTCAAGATACCGTATAGGCTCTTTCAAATCGCTGCTCACGCCGATCAAATTGCAAGGTGCACCCATGGAGCCTGACACCGAAACACTAGAGAAGTAACGAAGTCCTTGGACAAAAATGGTTGACTTATTCGCATTTCCACTTACGCATTAGTTAGCAACGCTTCGTAAATGAATTGCGGCGATAGTTATACCTTTCCTAAACAAACGTATTTACTTCACTCTTTACCGAGATCCACGCGTACTCCGCAAATAACACTTCTCGTGTTAGGCGCCAATTTCTGACGACTGATTCGACACCAACGTAATACCGCCGATCAGGATGGGCCCAATCGAATTTCCAAATAAGTTCGACATTATCACGATCACTATAGTCCTCAGCAAACACTGACTATACGATTTGCTGATTAATTGCCGAATGGTAGGCTACACCCACCATGCTCAACCAGACGCCGATTCCAGCTTATTTGATGTGTGTTTTCTACTCAGGCGGTCTGCTAATAACCGAATTATTCATTCATAGTTAATAATAAGTTAGATAATTCATGCGCCGCACGTTTTTTGTTTTGTTTTTGACAACGATGTGTAAGCATGGCAACACATATCGTGGAAGTGCCTATAGTCCAGACTAGGATGTTTCACAAGGTTCACAGTGCGATAGCATAGATACGAATTACTTTCACAAATGACACGCAGGTTGTAGTTTTTAGCGAAGTTTGATAGAATTGAGCATGGTATATTCCGCATATATAGATTCATATTTATACGATATACTTTATTCATGTTCTTGGTTTTTAATTCAGGTAAGTAATTTTGCCTTTAATGCATTGGATTATATGTCAAAAGTACTGCGTAGGGGCTCTGGCGTAGCAGCCTGTGCTGCCGCCCCCGGCTCTCGCTTAAAATTCCGCCCCCCTCCTAAGTAGACCGCAGCAAATTTCGACATATATTCATGTTCAAGCAATCTTGTCAATAAAAATAATTGCAAATAATATGCCGCGTCTCAGCCTCGCCGTCTCAACGTTAATAAGGTCAAAATTAATAAAGACAAGAAATATAGCAAACGAATGTATGTGCAAATAGAAAATCAATAGCCGCCTCAAAGCAAAATCAGCGATAATATCCTAAAATTCAAGATTTTCAACGTAGTCTCTTTCTATATGCAGAACGGATAGAGCTGATAGCCGATCATCATTCATGGTAGAACGTAAATAAGACTTAATCAGTTTGAGCTTTGAGAAGCTCCTCACACAGCTCGCAATTGAAACACCAATGGTCAGATAAAGTTTCGGACACGGGCATAAATATGGTGTCGAATCAAGTAGCTTTGCATTAACTAACCGCTGTAAAACATCAGACGCTGTTGCACTACGATCGAACGTGGTTTCACTGCTCAGCACCAGCCTCTTAATCCTTTTAAAATCTCAAGTTGAACAACTTCATATGATCATATTTTAATTTGTGTTCGTCCTAAAGGCCTCATATTGGTTTGTTCGAAAAGCTAGCAATCTTCTGATTTATATGATCCCTAATTCCAAGGTATATAAGGCATGACAATTTTCGGAGCTAACTCTAAAAAGTCCACCTCGTCGTCACAAGTGCTTCAAAAATAGGGATACCGTACGTCCTTGTCCTTTGTCCTGTTTTTTGACTTTTTAGAAAGTGTCCTCGGAGGACGCATAAATGTCCTCTTTTTGGAGTGACGACAATGACTAATATGTATGGAGATTATTGTTTCTGTTTCCGTAAGAACACCGTGGACGTTTTCTGACAGAATGCATTGGTAGTTGAGGATCAGGACCCCTATTTAGACTTAACTGTCATGATCTTTTGAGAAGAAGCCTGGTGTCGTGAGCTTTTGAGATTTGCATTCTGGCCGTATTCGCTACTGTGACAACGTCTTGGACAGGACAGGCCTGAGTTTTGGTGTTCGGAGGTGGGGGAGGGGGGGGGGTGACAACTTTCTTTCAGACTTATTAGATACTGCAAATCTGATGCGGATTAGGTGAATTGGAGCTACTATAAAGGTGAAATTACATTCATATACAATATGCCTTTGATTAACATTTACAGAGTTGAAACCGGCTGAAAATGCCTGTATTCGTTCATACATAGGCCGACCACCCGGCTACCTATACCAAATACGGGAAGGTGAAACACATTTGGCATGTATAGGAATGTAGGTAAGTTCAATTGTCAAAGAGATGATTCAACCTGATATTTCCCAGCTCTACTCAGCCGTTTTCCACCGCAAACTTCATAAAAGCTACAACCCAGCAATGGTGAATCGTCGCTAGTAAGGAGAATTGGCCTGTGGGTCTTTGAGGGCTTTCCGCGCAAGGGAAACCGCGATGAAAATGACCAAAATCGGTTTTAGAGGTGTTTTTATGCACTGAACTATCATTTGGAATTACGCAAAACAAGTTTCCAAGAAATTGCCGAAATCTGAACAACTCTAATATCCCAGTAGTGATAGCTGTGGATAAACTCAGCTATCACTACTGTGGATGTGGATATACTCAGCAATCACTATTGTGAATATAACCAGCTCTCGCAATTATTTACTGAATACGACAATAATACATCCTGCCTACCTTCTGAAAGTGCGCGGAAGTCTCCAGAAAAGAAGATATAAGAATTCCAGCAAGCAGAGCAAAAAGCAAAACGCACTAAGTATGTTCATATATGTCATGAAGATCGTCTTTTCCTGCAAATGAGACGACTGATTAAAAAAAGAATAATGCCAATCCTTCACCACGTGTCTAAGTTACATCACTACGCTTGCAAGACAACCTATAATTGACTATAGCAGTGGTTATCAACCTTTTTCAGCTCGAGGACCATTGAAATTCAAGAACAAAGTACAATTAGTTTAAAAAGACACAAGTCGTCTTATGCAGATATTTACTGTACGCTATGTCTTTACTGTGGCTTTCTCTGAAAATAGGTTCCTTATGGTACAGAATTTGAATATTGCAACGAACAACACATTCACATTCGCAATTTATTCACTATAAGCTTTTCAACTGACCCTCGTCGGTAGTGGCCGTCAGTATAATACGGAGACACTGCAGCATGCGACTATTAGGCATGGAACACTTGAGCATGCGGATAAAATGTGGGGCTGGAGCCGGGTATGGTTTATATTGAGGATTGGGTTAGGCTTGAGGCTAGGATATATAGAAGTGTTGATTTCGCAGTTAGAGTGGGGTTAGGGTGATTTCGCAGTTAGAGTGGGGTTAGGGTAAGTTTTGGGGTGGTGAAAACATATGCCACGTTGCCAGTGCCGGATGCTGATCTATCGTTTTTCATTGTGTCGCATGCTCATATGTCACGCAAACGAAAATGACGTCCAACTTTATGTGGAATTTGTTAAACTAGATGGGATTTCTGTACATGCACTTCAAGATTAAGGGTGGAGCCCAATTTCTCTGCTGAGTGGCGATTCTCTGCTCAGCAACGATTTCGTTACTCAACTCACGCCAAAAAGTATACTCACACTCAAATGCGTCCAGATCGGCACTCAAATCTAAGTCAGCGCACCACCACACTTAAGTGTCAATTTTCACGGTCGAGAGCAGCCAACTGCAGGCAACACCCGCCAAATACCGGAGTACCGGTATTGTCGTATTAGGTACACTATTTCTAGATGTGAGGTCCTGCTGAGCGAATGACATCAGTAGTGGCGCTTGGACGGATGTTGTGTTTATAAATGCATTTGTAATTATGTTCTGTACCCTTTCGACTTCTTGTCGTACGGCATCTCGATATACCGGAATGGTAACTTCTGCAGTCTCAATGCGCTAGCATCCCCCGCCGTCGCCGTTCTTACGGCGACAAAAAAGATCCGACGAAAGAAAGCACTCACAAGGAGTGGAAAGAACTAGAAAGGGCCGTGGCTTCAGAAATATCAACATCGAAAAGAACTGTGACATCGGGCACTCTAGGCCGAGCCGCCGAGGTGGATGTCAGTATATAAAAAAGATCGCAACTGCGTGTCGTTCGATATCCTCATATCTGTTCATTACAATTTACATCGCATTGTATCTTATCGCATTCTACATTGTGTGTGACTTGTTCAGATGAAAAATATAACTTAACGATCATTATTAATATTACGCATGCTCTTCCCACAATTAAAAGAATAAGCATCTTGAACAGACCCCTAGAGAAATCTTGGTGTAATTGAACTTTTCATAAATTTTCATACCCCCCAAAATGGCTAAATCTGCCAATATCTCCTAAACTACAATAGCCAGGAATACGCCGATAGGCTCATTCGACGTAACTTTTGAATTGCTACACTCTGGTAGCGGAGTTGTAACTGTAGGCCCTCGGGAACATAGAGAAATCTTGGTGTAATTGAACTTTTCATAAATTTTCATACCCCCCAAAATGGCTAAATCTGCCAATATCTCCTAAACTACAATAGCCAGGAATACGCCGATAGGCTCATTCGACGTAACTTTTGAATTGCTACACTCTGGTAGCGGAGTTGTAACTGTAGGCCCTCGGGAACATAAAGAAATCTTGGTGTAATTGAACTTTTCATAAATTTTCATACCCCCAAAAATGGCTAAATCTGCCAATATCTCCTAAACTACAATAGCCAGGAATACGCCGATAGGCTCATTCGACGTAACTTTTGAATTGCTACACTCTGGTAGCGGAGTTGTAACTGTAGGCCCTCGGGAACATAGAGAAATCTTGGTGTAATTGAACTTTTCATAAATTTTCATACCCCCCAAAATGGCTAAATCTGCCAATATCTCCTAAACTACAATAGCCAGGAATACGCCGATAGGCTCATTCGACGTAACTTTTGAATTGCTACACTCTGGTAGCGGAGTTGTAACTGTAGGCCCTCGGGAACATAGAGAAATCTTGGTGTAATTGAACTTTTCATAAATTTTCATACCCCCCAAAATGGCTAAATCTGCCAATATCTCCTAAACTACAATAGCCAGGAATACGCCGATAGGCTCATTCAACGTAACTTTTGAATTGCTACACTCTGGTAGCGGAGTTGTAACTGTAGGCCCTTGGGAACATAGAGAAATCTTGGTTTAATTGAACTTTTCATAAATTTTCATACCCCCCAAAATGGCTAAATCTGCCAATATCTCCTAAACTACAATAGCCAGGAATACGCCGATAGGCTCATTCGACGTAACTTTTGAATTGCTATACTCTGGTAGCGGAGTTGTACCTGTAGGCCCTCGGGAACATAGAGAAATCTTGGTGTAATTTAACTTTTCATAAATTTTCATACCCCCCAAAATGGCTAAATCTGCCAATATCTCCTAAACTACAATAGCCAGGAATACGCCGATAGGCTCATTCGACGTAACTTTTGAATTGCTACACTCTGGTAGCGGAGTTGTAACTGTAGGCCCTCGGGAACATAGAGAAATCTTGGTGTAATTGAACTTTTCATAAATTTTCATACCCCCCAAAATGGCTAAATCTGCCAATATCTCCTAAACTACAATAGCCAGGAATACGCCGATAGGCTCATTCGACGTAACTTTTGAATTGCTATACTCTGGTTGCGGAGTTGTACCTGTAGGCCCTCGGGAACATAGAGAAATCTTGGTGTAATTGAACTTTTCATAAATTTTCATACCCCCCAAAATGGCTAAATATGCCAATATCTCCTAAACTACAATAGCCAGGAATACGCCGATAGGCTCATTCGACGTAACTTTTGAATTGCTACACTCTGGTAGCGGAGTTGTAACTGTAGGCCCTCGGGAACATAGAGAAATCTTGGTGTAATTGAACTTTTCATAAATTTTCATACCCCCCAAAATGGCTAAATCTGCCAATATCTCCTAAACTACAATAGCCAGGAATACGCCGATAGGCTCATTCGGCGTAACTTTTAAATTGCTACACTCTGGTAGCGGAGTTGTAACTGTAGGCCCTCGGGAACATAGAGAAATCTTGGCGTAATTGAACTTTTCATAAATTTTCATACCCCCCAAAATGGCTAAATCTGCCAATATCTCCTAAACTACAATAGCCAGGAATACGCCGATAGGCTCATTCGACGTAACTTTTGAATTGCTACACTCTGGTAGCGGAGTTGTAACTGTAGGCCCTCGGGAACATAGAGAAATCTTGGTTTAATTGAACTTTTCATAAATTTTCATACCCCCCAAAATGGCTAAATCTGCCAATATCTCCTAAACTACAATAGCCAGGAATACGCCGATAGGCTCATTCGACGTAACTTTTGAATTGCTACACTCTGGTAGCGGAGTTGTAACTGTAGGCCCTAGGGAACATAGAGAAATCTTGGTGTAATTGAACTTTTCATAAATTTTCATACCCCCCAAAATGGCTAAATCTGCCAATATCTCCTAAACTACAAGAGCCAGGAATACGCCGATAGGCTCATTCGACGTAGCTTTTGAATTGCTACACTCTGGTAGCGGAGTTGTAACTGTAGGCCCTCGGGAACATAGAGAAATCTTGGTGTAACTGAACTTTTCATAAATTTTCATACCCCCCAAAATGGCTAAATCTGCCAATATCTCCTAAACTACAATAGCCAGAAATACGCCGATAGGCTCATTCGACGTAACTTTTGAATTGCTACACTCTGGTAGCGGAGTTGTAACTGTAGGCCCTCGGGAACACAGAGAAATCTTGGTTTAATTGAACTTTTCATAAATTTTCATACCCCCCAAAATGGCTAAATCTGCCAATATCTCCTAAACTACAATAGCCAGGAATACGCCGATAGGCTGATTCGACGTAACTTTTGAATTGCTACACTCTGGTAGCAGAGTTGTAACTGTAGGCCCTCGGGAACATAGAAAAATCTTGGTGTAATTGAACTTTTCATAAATTTTCATACCCCCCAAAATGGCTAAATCTGCCAATATCTCCTAAACTACAATAGCCAGGAATGCGCCGATAGGCTCATTCGACGTAACTTTTGAATTGCTATACTCTGGTAGCGGAGTTGTACCTGTAGGCCCTCGGGAACATAGAGAAATCTTGGTGTAATTGAACTTTTCATAAATTTTCATACCCCCCAAAATGGCTAAATCTGCCAATATCTCCTAAACTACAATAGCCAGGAATACGCCGACAGGCTCATTCGACGTACTTTTTGAATTGCTATACTCTGGTAGCGGAGTTGTACCTGTAGGCCCTCGGGAACATAGAGAAATCTTGGTGTAATTGAACTTTTCATAAATTTTCATACCCCCCAAAATGGCTAAATCTGCCAATATCTCCTAAACTACAATAGCCAGGAATACGCCGATAGGCTCATTCGACGTAACTTTTGAATTGCTACACTCTGGTAGCGGAGTCGTAACTGTAGGCCCTCGGGAACATAGAGAAATCTTGGTGTAATTGAACTTTTCATAAATTTTCATACCCCCCAAAATGGCTAAATCTGCCAATATCTCCTAAACTACAATAGCCAGTAATACGCCGATAGGCTCATTCGGCGTAACTTTTGAATTGCTACACTCTGGTAGCGGAGTTGTAACTGTAGGCCCTCGGGAACATAGAGAAATCTTGGCGTAATTGAACTTTTCATAAATTTTCATACCCCCCAAAATGGCTAAATCTGCCAATATCTCCTAAACTACAATAGCCAGGAATACGCCGATAGGCTCATTCGACGTAACTTTTGAATTGCTACACTCTGGTAGCGGAGTTGTAACTGTAGACCCTCGGGAACATAGAGAAATCTTGGTTTAATTGAACTTTTCATAAATTTTCATACCCCCCAAAATGGCTAAATCTGCCAATATCTCCTAAACTACAATAGCCAGGAATACGCCGATAGGCTCATTCGACGTAACTTTTGAATTGCTACACTCTGGTAACGGAGTTGTAACTGTAGGCCCTCAGGAACATAGAGAAATCTTGGTGTAATTGAACTTTTCATAAATTTTCATACCCCCCAAAATGGCTAAATCTGCCAATATCTCCTAAACTACAATAGCCAGGAATACGCCGATAGGCTCATTCGACGTAACTTTTGAATTGCTACACTCTGGTAGCGGAGTTGTAACTGTAGGCCCTCGGGAACATAGAGAAATCTTGGTGTAATTGAACTTTTCATAAATTTTCATACCCCCCAAAATGGCTAAATCTGCCAATATCTCCTAAACTACAAGAGCCAGGAATACGCCGATAGGCTCATTCGACGTAACTTTTGAATTGCTACACTCTGGTAGCGGAGTTGTAACTGTAGGCCCTCGGGAACATAGAGAAATCTTGGTGTAATTGAACTTTTCATAAATTTTCATACCCCCCAAAATGGCTAAATCTGCCAATATCTCCTAAACTACAAGAGCCAGGAATACGCCGATAGGCTCATTCGACGTAACTTTTGAATTGCTACACTCTGGTAGCGGAGTTGTAACTGTAGGCCCTCGGGAACATAGAGAAATCTTGGTGTAATTGAACTTTTCATAAATTTTCATACCCCCCAAAATGGCTAAATCTGCCAATATCTCCTAAACTACAATAGCCAGGAATACGCCGATAGGCTCATTCGGCGTAACTTTTGAATTGCTACACTCTGGTAGCGGAGTTGTAACTGTAGGCCCTCGGGAACATAGAGAAATCTTGGCGTAATTGAACTTTTCATAAATTTTCATACCCCCCAAAATGGCTAAATCTGCCAATATCTCCTAAACTACAATAGCCAGTAATACGCCGATAGGCTCATTCGGCGTAACTTTTGAATTGCTACACTCTGGTAGCGGAGTTGTAACTGTAGGCCCTCGGGAACATAGAGAAATCTTGGCGTAATTGAACTTTTCATAAATTTTCATACCCCCCAAAATGGCTAAATCTGCCAATATCTCCTAAACTACAATAGCCAGGAATACGCCGATAGGCTCATTCGACGTAACTTTTGAATTGCTACACTTTGGTAGCGGAGTTGTAACTGTAGACCCTCGGGAACATAGAGAAATCTTGGTTTAATTGAACTTTTCATAAATTTTCATACCCCTCAAAATGGCTAAATCTGCCAATATCTCCTAAACTACAATAGCCAGGAATACGCCGATAGGCTCATTCGACGTAACTTTTGAATTGCTACACTCTGGTAACGGAGTTGTAACTGTAGGCCCTCAGGAACATAGAGAAATCTTGGTGTAATTGAACTTTTCATAAATTTTCATACCCCCCAAAATGGCTAAATCTGCCAATATCTCCTAAACTACAATAGCCAGGAATACGCCGATAGGCTCATTCGACGTAACTTTTGAATTGCTACACTCTGGTAGCGGAGTTGTAACTGTAGGCCCTCGGGAACATAGAGAAATCTTGGTGTAATTGAACTTTTCATAAATTTTCATACCCCCCAAAATGGCTAAATCTGCCAATATCTCCTGAACTACAAGAGCCAGGAATACGCCGATAGGCTCATTCGACGTAACTTTTGAATTGCTACACTCTGGTAGCGGAGTTGTAACTGTAGGCCCTCGGGAACATAGAGAAATCTTGGTGTAATTGAACTTTTCATAAATTTTCATACCCCCCAAAATGGCTAAATCTGCCAATATCTCCTAAACTACAATAGCCAGGAATACGCCGATAGGCTCATTCGACGTAACTTTTGAATTGCTACACTCTGGTAGCGGAGTCGTAACTGTAGGCCCTCGGTAACATAGAGAAATCTTGGTGTAATTGAACTTTTCATAAATTTTCATACCCCCCAAAATGGCTAAATCTGCCAATATCTCCTAAACTACAATAGCCAGGAATACGCCGATAGGCTCATTCGGCGTAACTTTTGAATTGCTACACTCTGGTAGCGGAGTTGTAACTGTAGGCCCTCGGGAACATAGAGAAATCTTGGCGTAATTGAACTTTTCATAAATTTTCATACCCCCCAAAATGGCTAAATCTGCCAATATCTCCTAAACTACAATAGCCAGGAATACGCCGATAGGCTCATTCGACGTAACTTTTGAATTGCTACACTCTGGTAGCGGAGTTGTAACTGTAGACCCTCGGGAACATAGAGAAATCTTGGTTTAATTGAACTTTTCATAAATTTTCATACCCCCCAAAATGGCTAAATCTGCCAATATCTCCTAAACTACAATAGCCAGGAATACGCCGATAGGCTCATTCGACGTAACTTTTGAATTGCTACACTCTGGTAGCGGAGTTGTAACTGTAGGCCCTCGGGAACATAGAGAAATCTTGGTGTAATTGAACTTTTCATAAATTTTCATACCCCCCAAAATGGCTGAATCTGCCAATATCTCCTAAACTACAATAGCCAGAAATACGCCGATAGGCTCATTCGACGTAACTTTTGAATTGCTACACTCTGGTAGCGGAGCTGTAACTGTAGGCCCTCGGGAACATAGAGAAATCTTGGTTTAATTGAACTTTTCATAAATTTCATACCCCCCAAAATGGCTAAATCTGCCAATATCTCCTAAACTACAATAGCCAGGAATACGCCGATAGGCTGATTCGACGTAACTTTCGAATTGCTACACTCTGGTAGCGGAGTTGTAACTGTAGGCCCTCGGGAACATAGAGAAATCTTGGTGTAATTGAACTTTTCATAAATTTTCATACCCCCCAAAATGGCTAAATCTACCAATATCTCCTAAACTACAATAGCCAGGAATACGCCGATAGGCTCATTCGACGTAACTTTTGAATTGCTACACTCTGGTAGCGGAGTTGTAACTGTAGGCCCTCCGGAACATAGAGAAATCTTGGTGTAATTGAACTTTTCATAAATTTTCATACCCCCCAAAATGGCTAAATCTGCCAATATCTCCTAAACTACAATAGCCAGGAATACGCCGATAGGCTCATTCGACGTAAATTTTGAATTGCTACACTCTGGTAGCGGAGTTGTAACTGTAGGCCCTCGGGAACATAGAGAAATCTTGGTTTAATTGAACTTTTCATAAATTTTCATACCCCCCAAAATGGCTATATCTGCCAATATCTCCTAAACTACAATAGCCAGGAATACGCCGATAGGCTCATTCGACGTAACTTTTGAATTGCTACACTCTGGTAGCGGAGTTGTAACTGTAGGCCCTCGGGAACATAGAGAAATCTTGGTGTAATTGAACTTTTCATAAATTTTCATACCCCCCAAAATGGCTAAATCTGCCAAGATCTCCTAAACTACAATAGCCAGGAATACGCCGATAGGCTCATTCGACGTAACTTTTGAATTGCTACACTCTGGTAGCGGAGTTGTAACTGTAGGCCCTCGGGAACATAGAGAAATCTTGGTGTAATTGAACTTTTCATAAATTTTCATACCCCCCAAAATGGCTAAATCTGCCAATATCTCCTAAACTACAATAGCCAGGAATACGCCGATAGGCTCATTCGACGTAACTTTTGAATTGCTACACTCTGGTAGCGGAGTTGTAACTGTAGGCCCTCGGGAACATAGAGAAATCTTGGTTTAATTGAACTTTTCATAAATTTTCATACCCCCCAAAATGGCTAAATCTGCCAATATCTCCTAAACTACAATAGCCAGGAATACGCCGATAGGCTCATTCGACGTAACTTTTGAATTGCTACACTCTGGTAGCGGAGTTGTAACTGTGGGCCCTCGGGAAAATAGAGAAATCTTGGTGTAATTGAACTTTTCATAAATTTTCATACCCCCCAAAATGGCTAAATCTGCCAATATCTCCTAAACTGCAATAGCCAGGAATACGCCGATAGGCTCATTCGACGTAACTTTTGAATTGCTACACTCTGGTAGCGGAGTTGTAACTGTAGGCCCTCGGGAACATAGAGAAATCTTGGTGTAATTGAACTTTTCATAAATTTTCATACCCCCCAAAATGGCTAAATCTGCCAATATCTCCTAAACTACAAGAGCCAGGAATACGCCGATAGGCTCATTCGACGTAACTTTTGAATTGCTACACTCTGGTAGCGGAGTTGTAACTGTAGGCCCTCGGGAACATAGAGAAATCTTGGTGTAATTGAACTTTTCATAAATTTTCATACCCCCCAAAATGGCTAAATCTGCCAATATCTCCTAAACTACAATAGCAAGAAATACGCCGATAGGCTCATTCGACGTAACTTTTGAATTGTTACACTCTGGTAGCGGAGTTGTAACTGTAGGCCCTCGGGAACATAGAGAAATCTTGGTTTAATTGAACTGTTCATAAATTTTCATACCCCATAAAATGGCTAAATCTGCCAATATCTCCTAAACTACAATAGCCAGGAATACGCCGATAGGCTCATTCGACGTGACTTTTGAATTGCTACACTCTGGTAGCGGAGTTGTAACTGTAGGCCCTCGGGAACATAGAGAAATCTTGGTGTAATTGAACTTTTCATAAATTTTCATACCCCCCAAAATGGCTAAATCTGCCAATATCTCCTAAACTACAATAGCCAGGAATACGCCGATAGGCTCATTCGACGTAACTTTTGAATTGCTACACTCTGGTAGCGGAGTTGTAACTGTAGGCCCTCGGGAACATAGAGAAATCTTGGTGTAATTGAACTTTTCATAAATTTTCATACCCCCCAAAATGGCTAAATCTGCCAATATCTCCTAAACTACAATAGCCAGGAATACGCCGATAGGCTCATTCGACGTAACTTTTGAATTGCTACACTCTGGTAGCGGAGTTGTAACTGTAGGCCCTCAGGAACATAGAGAAATCTTGGTGTAATTGAACTTTTCCTAAATTTTCATACCCCCCAAAATGGCTGAATCTGCCAATATCTCCTAAACTACAATAGCCAGGAATACGCCGATAGGCTCATTCGACGTAACTTTTGAATTGCTACACTCTGGTAGCGGAGTTGTAACTATAGGCCCTCGGGAACATAGAGAAATCTTGGTGTAATTGAACTTTTCATAAATTTTCATACCCCCCAAAATGGCTAAATCTGCCAATATCTCCTAAACTACAATAGCCAGGAATACGCCAATAGGCTCATTCGACGTAACTTTTGAATTGCTACACTCTGGTAGCGGAGTTGTAACTGTAGGCCCTCGGGAACATAGAGAAATCTCGGTTTAATTGAACTTTTCATAAATTTTCATACCCCCCAAAATGGCTAAATCTGCCAATATCTCCTAAACTACGATAGCCAGGAATACGCCGATAGGCTCATTCGACGTAACTTTTGAATTGCTACACTCTGGTAGCGGAGTTGTAACTGTAGGCCCTCGGGAACATAGAGAAATCTTGGTGTAATTGAACTGTTCATAAATTTTCATACCCCCCAAAATGGCTAAATCTGCCAATATCTCCTAAACTACAATAGCCAGGAATACGCCGATAGGCTCATTCGACGTGACTTTTGAATTGCTACACTCTGGTAGCGGAGTTGTAACTTTGGGCCCTCGGGAACATAGAGAAATCTTGGTTTAATTGAACTTTTCATAAATTTTCATACCCCCCAAAATGGCTAAATCTGCCAATATCTCCTAAACTACAATAGCCAGGAATACGCCGATAGGCTCATTCGACGTAACTTTTGAATTGCTACACTCTGGTAGCGGAGTTGTAACTGTAGGCCCTCGGGAACATAGAGAAATCTTGGTGTAATTGAACTTTTCATGAATTTTCATACCCCCCCAAAATGGCTAAATCTGCCAATATCACCTAAACTACAATAACCAGGAATACGCCGATAGGCTCATTCGACGTAACTTTTGAATTGCTACACTCTGGTAGCGGAGTTGTAACTGTAGGCCCTCGGGAACATAGAGAAATCTTGGTGTAATTGAACTTTTCATAAATTTTCATACCCCCCAAAATGGCTAAATCTGCCAATATCTCCTAAACTACAATAGCCAGGAATACGCCGATAGGCTCATTCGACGTAACTTTTGAATTGCTACACTCTGGTAGCGGAGTTGTAACTGTAGGCCCTCGGGAACATAGAGAAATCTTGGTGTAATTGAACTTTTCATAAATTTTCATACCCCCCAAAATGGCTAAATCTGCCAATATCTCCTAAACTACAATAGCCAGGAATACGCCGATAGGCTCATTCGACGTAACTTTTGAATTGCTACACTCTGGTAGCGGAGTTGTAACTGTAGGCCCTCGGGAACATAGAGAAATCTTGGTTTAATTGAACTTTTCATAAATTTTCATACCCCCCAAAATGGCTAAATCTGCCAATATCTCCTAAACTACAATAGCCAGGAATACGCCGATAGGCTCATTCGACGTAACTTTTGAATTGCTACACTCTGGTAGCGGAGTTGTAACTGTAGGCCCTCGGGAACATAGAGAAATCTTGGTGTAATTGAACTTTTCATAAATTTTCATACCCCCCAAAATGGCTAAATCTGCCAATATCTCCTAAACTACAATAGCCAGGAATACGCCGATAGGCTCATTCGACGTAACTTTTGAATTGCTACACTCTGGTAGCGGAGTTGTAACTGTAGGCCCTCGGGAACATAGAGAAATCTTGGTTTAATATAACTTTTCATAAATTTTCATACCCTCCAAAATGGCTAAATCTGCCAATATCTCCTAAACTACAATAGCCAGGAATACGCCGATAGGCTCATTTGACGTAACTTTTGAATTGCTACACTCTGGTAGCGGAGTTGTAACTGTAGGCCCTCGGGAACATAGAGAAATCTTGGTGTAATTTACCTTTTCATAAATTTTCATACCCCCCAAAATGGCTAAATCTGCCAATATCTCCTAAACTACAATAGCCAGGAATACGCCGATAGGCTCATTCGACGTAACTTTTGAATTGCTACACTCTGGTAGCGGAGTTGTAACTGTAGGCCCTCGGGAACATAGAGAAATCTTGGTTTAATTGAACTTTTCATAAATTTTCATACCCTCCAAAATGGCTAAATCTGCCAATATCTCCTAAACTACAATAGCCAGGAATACGCCGATATGCTCATTTGACGTAACTTTTGAATTGCTACACTCTGGTAGCGGAGTTGTAACTGTAGGCCCTCGGGAACATAGAGAAATCTTGGTGTAATTTACCTTTTCATAAATTTTCATACCCCCCAAAATGGCTAAATCTGCCAATATCTCCTAAACTACAATAGCCAGGAATACGCCGATAGGCTCATTCGACGTGACTTTTGAATTGCTACACTCTGGTAGCGGAGTTGTAACTTTGGGCCCTCGGGAACATAGAGAAATCTTGGTTTAATTGAACTTTTCATAAATTTTCATACCCCCCAAAATGGCTAAATCTGCCAATATCTCCTAAACTACAATAGCCAGGAATACGCCGATAGGCTCATTCGACGTAACTTTTGAATTGCTACACTCTGGTAGCGGAGTTGTAACTGTAGGCCCTCGGGAACATAGAGAAATCTTGGTGTAATTGAACTTTTCATGAATTTTCATACCCCCCCAAAATGGCTAAATCTGCCAATATCACCTAAACTACAATAACCAGGAATACGCCGATAGGCTCATTCGACGTAACTTTTGAATTGCTACACTCTGGTAGCGGAGTTGTAACTGTAGGCCCTCGGGAACATAGAGAAATCTTGGTGTAATTGAACTTTTCATAAATTTTCATACCCCCCAAAATGGCTAAATCTGCCAATATCTCCTAAACTACAATAGCCAGGAATACGCCGATAGGCTCATTCGACGTAACTTTTGAATTGCTACACTCTGGTAGCGGAGTTGTAACTGTAGGCCCTCGGGAACATAGAGAAATCTTGGTGTAATTGAACTTTTCATAAATTTTCATACCCCCCAAAATGGCTAAATCTGCCAATATCTCCTAAACTACAATAGCCAGGAATACGCCGATAGGCTCATTCGACGTAACTTTTGAATTGCTACACTCTGGTAGCGGAGTTGTAACTGTAGGCCCTCGGGAACATAGAGAAATCTTGGTTTAATTGAACTTTTCATAAATTTTCATACCCCCCAAAATGGCTAAATCTGCCAATATCTCCTAAACTACAATAGCCAGGAATACGCCGATAGGCTCATTCGACGTAACTTTTGAATTGCTACACTCTGGTAGCGGAGTTGTAACTGTAGGCCCTCGGGAACATAGAGAAATCTTGGTGTAATTGAACTTTTCATAAATTTTCATACCCCCCAAAATGGCTAAATCTGCCAATATCTCCTAAACTACAATAGCCAGGAATACGCCGATAGGCTCATTCGACGTAACTTTTGAATTGCTACACTCTGGTAGCGGAGTTGTAACTGTAGGCCCTCGGGAACATAGAGAAATCTTGGTTTAATATAACTTTTCATAAATTTTCATACCCTCCAAAATGGCTAAATCTGCCAATATCTCCTAAACTACAATAGCCAGGAATACGCCGATAGGCTCATTTGACGTAACTTTTGAATTGCTACACTCTGGTAGCGGAGTTGTAACTGTAGGCCCTCGGGAACATAGAGAAATCTTGGTGTAATTTACCTTTTCATAAATTTTCATACCCCCCAAAATGGCTAAATCTGCCAATATCTCCTAAACTACAATAGCCAGGAATACGCCGATAGGCTCATTCGACGTAACTTTTGAATTGCTACACTCTGGTAGCGGAGTTGTAACTGTAGGCCCTCGGGAACATAGAGAAATCTTGGTTTAATTGAACTTTTCATAAATTTTCATACCCTCCAAAATGGCTAAATCTGCCAATATCTCCTAAACTACAATAGCCAGGAATACGCCGATAGGCTCATTTGACGTAACTTTTGAATTGCTACACTCTGGTAGCGGAGTTGTAACTGTAGGCCCTCGGGAACATAGAGAAATCTTGGTGTAATTTACCTTTTCATAAATTTTCATACCCCCCAAAATGGCTAAATCTGCCAATATCTCCTAAACTACAATAGCCAGGAATACGCCGATAGGCTCATTCGACGTGACTTTTGAATTGCTACACTCTGGTAGCGGAGTTGTAACTGTAGGCCCTCGCGAACATCGAGAAATCTTGGTGTAATTGAACTTTTCATAAATTTTCATACCCCCCAAAATGGCTAAATCTGCCAATATCTCCTAAACTACAATAGCCAGGAATACGCCGATAGGCTCATTCGACGTAACTTTTGAATTGCTACACTCTGGTAGCGGAGTTGTAACTGTAGGCCCCGGGAACATAGAGAAATCTTGGTGTAATTGAACTTTTCATAAATTTTCATACCCCCCCAAAATGGCTAAATCTGCCAATATCTCCTAAACTACAATAGCCAGGAATACGCCGATAGGCTCATTCGACGTAACTTTTGAATTGCTACACTCTGGTGGCGGAGTTGTAACTGTAGGCCCTCGGGAACATAGAGAAATCTTGGTGTAATTGAACTTTTCATAAATTTTCATACCCCCTAAAATGGCTAAATCTGCCAATATCTCCTAAACTACAATAGCCAGGAATACGCCGATAGGCTCATTCGACGTAACTTTTGAATTGCTACACTCTGGTAGCGGAGTTTTAATTGTAGGCCCTCGGGAACATAGAGAAATCTTGGTGTAATTGAACTTTTCATAAATTTTCATACCCCCCAAAATGGCTAAATCTGCCAATATCTCCTAAACTACAATAGCCAGGAATACGCCGATAGGCTCATTCGACGTAACTTTTGAATTGCTACACTCTGGTAGCGGAGTTGTAACTGTAGGCCCCGGGAACATAGAGAAATCTTGGTGTAATTGAACTTTTCATAAATTTTCATACCCCCCCAAAATGGCTAAATCTGCCAATATCTCCTAAACTACAATAGCCAGGAATACGCCGATAGGCTCATTCGACGTAACTTTTGAATTGCTACACTCTGGTAGCGGAGTTTTAATTGTAGGCCCTCGGGAACATAGAGAAATCTTGGTGTAATTGAACTTTTCATAAATTTTCATACCCCCCAAAATGGCTAAATCTGCCAATATCTCCTAAACTACAATAGCCAGGAATACGCCGATAGGCTCATTCGACGTAACTTATGAATTGCTACACTCTGGTAGCGGAGTTGTAACTGTAGGCCCTCGGGAACATTGAGAAATCTTGGTTTAATTGAACTTTTCATAAATTTTCATACCCCCCGAAATGCCTAAATCTGCCAATATCTCCTAAACTACAATAGCCAGGAATACGCCGATAGGCTCATTCAACGTAACTTTTGAAGTGCTACACTCTGGTAGCGGAGTTGTAACTGTAGGCCCTCGGGAACATAGAGAAATCTTGGTGTAATTGAACTTTTCATAAATTTTCATACCCCCCAAAATGGCTAAATCTGCCAATATCTCCTAAACTACAATAGCCAGGAATACGCCGATAGGCTCATTCGACGTAACTTTTGAATTGCTACACTCTGGTAGCGGAGTTGTAACAGTAGCCCCTCGGGAACATAGAGAAATCTTGGTGTAATTGAACTTTTCATAAATTTTCATACCCCCCAAAATGGCTAAATCTGCCAATATCTCCTAAACTACAATAGCCAGGAATACGCCGATAGGCTCATTCGACGTAACTTTTGAATTGCTAGACTCTGGTAGCGGAGTTGTAACTGTAGGCCCTCGGGAACATAGAGAAATCTTGGTTTAATTGAACTTTTCATAAATTTTCATACCCCCCAAAATGGCTAAATCTGCCAATATCTCCTAAACTACAATAGCCAGGAATACGCCGATAGGCTCATTCGACGTAACTTTTGAATTGCTACACTCTGGTAGCGGAGTTGTAACTGTAGGCCCTCGGGAACATAGAGAAATCTTGGTGTAATTGAACTTTTCATGAATTTTCATACCCCCCCAAAATGGCTAAATCTGCCAATATCACCTAAACTACAATAACCAGGAATACGCCGATAGGCTCATTCGACGTAACTTTTGAATTGCTACACTCTGGTAGCGGAGTTGTAACTGTAGGCCCTCGGGAACATAGAGAAATCTTGGTGTAATTGAACTTTTCATAAATTTTCATACCCCCCAAAATGGCTAAATCTGCCAATATCTCCTAAACTACAATAGCCAGGAATACGCCGATAGGCTCATTCGACGTAACTTTTGAATTGCTACACTCTGGTAGCGGAGTTGTAACTGTAGGCCCTCGGGAACATAGAGAAATCTTGGTGTAATTGAACTTTTCATAAATTTTCATACCCCCCAAAATGGCTAAATCTGCCAATATCTCCTAAACTACAATAGCCAGGAATACGCCGATAGGCTCATTCGACGTAACTTTTGAATTGCTACACTCTGGTAGCGGAGTTGTAACTGTAGGCCCTCGGGAACATAGAGAAATCTTGGTTTAATTGAACTTTTCATAAATTTTCATACCCCCCAAAATGGCTAAATCTGCCAATATCTCCTAAACTACAATAGCCAGGAATACGCCGATAGGCTCATTCGACGTAACTATTGAATTGCTACACTCTGGTAGCGGAGTTGTAACTGTAGACCCTCGGGAACATAGAGAAATCTTGGTGTAATTGAACTTTTCATAAATTTTCATACCCCCCAAAATGGCTAAATCTGCCAATATCTCCTAAACTACAATAGCCAGGAATACGCCGATAGGCTCATTCGACGTAACTTTTGAATTGCTACACTCTGGTAGCGGAGTTGTAACTGTAGGCCCTCGGGAACATAGAGAAATCTTGGTTTAATATAACTTTTCATAAATTTTCATACCCTCCAAAATGGCTAAATCTGCCAATATCTCCTAAACTACAATAGCCAGGAATACGCCGATAGGCTCATTTGACGTAACTTTTGAATTGCTACACTCTGGTAGCGGAGTTGTAACTGTAGGCCCTCGGGAACATAGAGAAATCTTGGTGTAATTTACCTTTTCATAAATTTTCATACCCCCCAAAATGGCTAAATCTGCCAATATCTCCTAAACTACAATAGCCAGGAATACGCCGATAGGCTCATTCGACGTAACTTTTGAATTGCTACACTCTGGTAGCGGAGTTGTAACTGTAGGCCCTCGGGAACATAGAGAAATCTTGGTTTAATTGAACTTTTCATAAATTTTCATACCCTCCAAAATGGCTAAATCTGCCAATATCTCCTAAACTACAATAGCCAGGAATACGCCGATAGGCTCATTTGACGTAACTTTTGAATTGCTACACTCTGGTAGCGGAGTTGTAACTGTAGGCCCTCGGGAACATAGAGAAATCTTGGTGTAATTTACCTTTTCATAAATTTTCATACCCCCCAAAATGGCTAAATCTGCCAATATCTCCTAAACTACAATAGCCAGGAATACGCCGATAGGCTCATTCGACGTGACTTTTGAATTGCTACACTCTGGTAGCGGAGTTGTAACTGTAGGCCCTCGCGAACATCGAGAAATCTTGGTGTAATTGAACTTTTCATAAATTTTCATACCCCCCAAAATGGCTAAATCTGCCAATATCTCCTAAACTACAATAGCCAGGAATACGCCGATAGGCTCATTCGACGTAACTTTTGAATTGCTACACTCTGGTAGCGGAGTTGTAACTGTAGGCCCCGGGAACATAGAGAAATCTTGGTGTAATTGAACTTTTCATAAATTTTCATACCCCCCCAAAATGGCTAAATCTGCCAATATCTCCTAAACTACAATAGCCAGGAATACGCCGATAGGCTCATTCGACGTAACTTTTGAATTGCTACACTCTAGTGGCGGAGTTGTAACTGTAGGCCCTCGGGAACATAGAGAAATCTTGGTGTAATTAAACTTTTCATAAATTTTCATACCCCCTAAAATGGCTAAATCTGCCAATATCTCCTAAACTACAATAGCCAGGAATACGCCGATAGGCTCATTCGACGTAACTTTTGAATTGCTACACTCTGGTAGCGGAGTTTTAATTGTAGGCCCTCGGGAACATAGAGAAATCTTGGTGTAATTGAACTTTTCATAAATTTTCATACCCCCCAAAATGGCTAAATCTGCCAATATCTCCTAAACTACAATAGCCAGGAATACGCCGATAGGCTCATTCGACGTAACTTTTGAATTGCTACACTCTGGTAGCGGAGTTGTAACTGTAGGCCCCGGGAACATAGAGAAATCTTGGTGTAATTGAACTTTTCATAAATTTTCATACCCCCAAAAATGGCTAAATCTGCCAATATCTCCTAAACTACAATAGCCAGGAATACGCCGATAGGCTCATTCGACGTAACTTTTGAATTGCTACACTCTGGTAGCGGAGTTTTAATTGTAGGCCCTCGGGAACATAGAGAAATCTTGGTGTAATTGAACTTTTCATAAATTTTCATACCCCCCAAAATGGCTAAATCTGCCAATATCTCCTAAACTACAATAGCCAGGAATACGCCGATAGGCTCATTCGACGTAACTTATGAATTGCTACACTCTGGTAGCGGAGTTGTAACTGTAGGCCCTCGGGAACATTGAGAAATCTTGGTTTAATTGAACTTTTCATAAATTTTCATACCCCCCGAAATGGCTAAATCTGCCAATATCTCCTAAACTACAATAGCCAGGAATACGCCGATAGGCTCATTCAACGTAACTTTTGAAGTGCTACACTCTGGTAGCGGAGTTGTAACTGTAGGCCCTCGGGAACATAGAGAAATCTTGGTGTAATTGAACTTTTCATAAATTTTCATACCCCCCAAAATGGCTAAATCTGCCAATATCTCCTAAACTACAATAGCCAGGAATACGCCGATAGGCTCATTCGACGTAACTTTTGAATTGCTACACTCTGGTAGCGGAGTTGTAACAGTAGCCCCTCGGGAACATAGAGAAATCTTGGTGTAATTGAACTTTTCATAAATTTTCATACCCCCCAAAATGGCTAAATCTGCCAATATCTCCTAAACTACAATAGCCAGGAATACGCCGATAGGCTCATTCGACGTAACTTTTGAATTGCTAGACTCTGGTAGCGGAGTTGTAACTGTAGGCCCTCGGGAACATAGAGAAATCTTGGTTTAATTGAACTTTTCATAAATTTTCATACCCCCCAAAATGGCTAAATCTGCCAATATCTCCTAAACTACATAAGCCAGGAATACGCCGATAGGCTCATTCGACGTAACTTTTGAATTGCTACACTCTGGTAGCGGAGTTGTAACTGTAGGCCCTCGGGAACATAGAGAAATCTTGGTGTAATTGAACTTTTCATAAATTTTCATACCCCCCAAAATGGCTAAATCTGCCAATATCTCCTAAACTAAAATAGCCAGGAATACGCCGATAGGCTCATTCGACGTAACTTTTGAATTGCTACACTCTGGTAGCGGAGTTGTAACTGTAGGCCCTCGGGAACATAGAGAAATCTTGGTTTAATTGAACTTTTCATAAATTTTCATACCCCCCAAAATGGCTAAATCTGCCAATATGTCCTAAACTACAATAGCCAGGAATACGCCGATAGGCTCATTCGACGTAACTTTTGAATTGCTACACTCTGGTAGCGGAGTTGTAACTGTAGGCCCTCGGGAACATAGAGAAATCTTGGTGTAATTGAACTTTTCATAAATTTTCATACCCCCCAAAATGGCTAAATCTGCCAATATCTCCTAAACTAGAATAGCCAGGAATACGCCGATAGGCTCATTCGACGTAACTTTTGAATTGCTACACTCTGGTAGCGGAGTTGTAACTGTAGGCCCTCGGGAACATAGAGAAATCTTGGTGTAATTGAACTTTTCATAAATTTTCATATACCCCAAAATGGCTAAATCTGCCAATATCTCCTAAACTACAATAGCCAGGAATACGCCGATAGGCTCATTCGACGTAACTTTTGAATTGCTACACTCTGGTAGCGGAGTTGTAACTGTAGGCCCTCGGGAACATAGAGAAATCTTGGTTTAATTGAACTTTTCATAAATTTTCATACCCCCCAAAATGGCTAAATCTGCCAATATCTCCTAAACTACGATAGCCAGGAATACGCCGATAGGCTCATTCGACGTAACATTTGAATTGCTACACTCTGGTAGCGGAGTTGTAACTGTAGGCCCTCAGGAACATAGAGAAATCTTGGTGTAATTTAACTTTTCATAAATTTTCATACCCCCCAAAAGGGCTAAATCTGCCAATATCTCCTAAACTACAATAGCCAGGAATACGCCGATAGGCTCATTCGACGTAACTTTTGAATTGCTACACTCTGGTAGCGGAGTTGTAACTGTAGGCCCTCGGGAACATAGAGAAATCTTGGTGTAATTGAACTTTTCATAAATTTTAATACCCCCCAAAATGGCTAAATCTGCCAATATCTCCTAAACTACAATAGCCAGGAATACGCCGATAGGCTCATTCGACGTAACTTTTGAATTGCTACACTCTGGTAGCGGAGTTGTAACTGTAGGCCCTCGGGAACATAGAGAAATCTTGGTGTAATTGAACTGTTCATAAATTTTCATACCCCCCAAAATGGCTAAATCTGCCAATATCTCCTAAACTACAATAGCCAGGAATACGCCGATAGGCTCATTCGACGTGACTTTTGAATTGCTACACTCTGGTAGCGGAGTTGTAACTGTAGGCCCTCGGGAACATAGAGAAATCTTGGTGTAATTGAACTTTTCATAAATTTTCATACCCCCCAAAATGGCTAAATCTGCCAATATCTCCTAAACTACAATAGCCAGGAATACGCCTATAGGCTCATTCGACGTAACTTTTGAATTGCTACACTCTGGTAGCGGAGTTGTAACTGTAGGCCCTCGGGAACATAGAGAAATCTTGGTGTAATTGAACTTTTCATAAATTTTCATACCCCCCCAAAATGGCTAAATCTGCCAATATCTCCTAAACTACAATAGCCAGGAATACGCCGATAGGCTCATTCGACGTAACTTTTGAATTGCTACACTCTGGTAGCGGAGTTGTAACTGTAGGCCCTCGGGAACATAGAGAAATCTTGGTGTAATTGAACTTTTCATAAATTTTCATACCCACCAAAATGGCTAAATCTGCCAATATCTCCAAAACTACAATAGCCAGGAATACGCCGATAGGCTCAATCGACGTAACTTTTGAATTGCTACACTCTGGTAGCGAAGTTGTAACTGTAGGCCCTCGGGAACATAGAGAAATCTTGGTGTAATTTAACTTTTCATAAATTTTCATACCCCCCAAAATGGCTAAATCTGCCAATATCTCCTAAACTACAATAGCCAGGAATACGCCGATAGGCTCATTCGACGTAACTTTTGAATTGCTACACTCTGGTAGCGGAGTTGTAACTGTAGGCCCTCGGGAACATAGAGAAATCTTGGTTTAATTGAACTTTTCATAAATTTTCATACCCCCCAAAATGGCTAAATCTGCCAATATCTCCTAAACTACAATAGCCAGGAATACGCCGATAGGCTCATTCGACGTAACTTTTGAATTGCTACACTCTGGTAGCGGAGTTGTAACTGTAGGTCCTCGGGAACATAGAGAAATCTTGGTGTAATTGAACTTTTCATAAATTTTCATACCCCCCAAAATGGCTAAATCTGCCAATATCTCCTAAACTACAATAGCAAGGAATACGCCGATAGGCTCATTCGACGTAACTTTTGAATTGCTACACTCTGGTAGCGGAGTTGTAACAGTAGGCCCTCGGGAACATAAAGAAATCTTGGTGTAATTGAACTTTTCATAAATTTTCATACCCCCCAAAATGGCTAAATCTGCCAATATCTCCCAAACTACAATAGCCAGGAATACGCCGATAGGCTCATTCGACGTAACTTTTGAATTGCTACACTCTGGTAGCGGAGTTGTAACTGTAGGCCCTCGGGAACATAGAGAAATCTTGGTTGAATTGAACTTTTCATAAATTTTCATACCCCCCAAAATGGCTAAATCTGCCAATATCTCCTAAACTACAATAGCCAGGAATACGCCGATAGGCTCATTCGACGTGACTTTTGAATTGCTACACTCTGGTAGCGGAGTTGTAACTGTAGGCCCTCGGGAACATAGAGAAATCTTGGTGTAATTGAACTGTTCATAAATTTTCATACCCCCCAAAATGGCTAAATCTGCCAATATCTCCTAAACTACAATAGCCAGGAATACGCCGATAGGCTCATTCGACGTGACTTTTGAATTGCTACACTCTGGTAGTGGAGTTGTAACTGTAGGCCCTCGGGAACATAGAGAAATCTTGGTGTAATTGAACTTTTCATAAATTTTCATACCCCCCAAAATGGCTAAATCTGCCAATATCTCCTAAACTACAATAGCCAGGAATACGCCGATAGGCTCATTCGACGTAACTTTTGAATTGCTACACTCTGGTAGCGGAGTTGTAACTGTAGGCCCCGGGAACATAGAGAAATCTTGGTGTAATTGAACTTTTCATAAATTTTCATACCCCCCCAAAATGGCTAAATCTGCCAATATCTCCTAAACTACAATAGCCAGGAATACGCCGATAGGCTCATTCGACGTAACTTTTGAATTGCTACACTCTGGTAGTGGAGTTGTAACTGTAGGCCCTCGGGAACATAGAGAAATCTTGGTGTAATTGAACTTTTCATAAATTTTCATACCCCCCAAAATGGCTAAATCTGCCAATATCTCCTAAACTACAATAGCCAGGAATACGCCAATAGGCTCATTCGACGTAACTTTTGAATTGCTACACTCTGGTAGCGGAGTTGTAACTGTAGGCCCTCGGGAACATAGAGAAATCTTGGTGTAATTGAACTTTTCATAAATTTTCATACCCCCCAAAATGGCTAAATCTGCCAATATCTCCTAAACTACAATAGCCAGGAATACGCCGATAGGCTCATTCGACGTAACTTTTGAATTGCTACACTCTGGTAGCGGAGTTGTAACTGTAGGCCCTCGGGAACATAGAGAAATCTTGGTTGAATTGAACTTTTCATAAATTTTCATACCCCCCAAAATGGCTAAATCTGCCAATATCTCCTAAACTACAATAGCCAGGAATACGCCGATAGGCTCATTCGACGTAACTTTTGAATTGCTACACTCTGGTAGCGGAGTTGTAACTGTAGGCCCTCGGGAACATAGAGAAATCTTGGTGTAATTGAACTTTTCATACATTTTCATACCCCCCAAAATGGCTAAATCTGCCAATATCTCCTAAACTACAATAGCCAGGAATACGCCGATAGGCTCATTCGACGTAACTTTTGAATTGCTACACTCTGGTAGCGGAGTTGTAACTGTAGGCCCTCGGGAACATAGAGAAATCTTGGTTGAATTGAACTTTTCATAAATTTTCATACCCCCCAAAATGGCTAAATCTGCCAATATCTCCTAAACTACAATAGCCAGGAATACGCCGATAGGCTCATTCGACGTAACTTTTGAATTGCTACACTCTGGTAGCGGAGTTGTAACTGTAGGCCCTCGGGAACATAGAGAAATCTTGGTGTAATTGAACTTTTCATACATTTTCATACCCCCCAAAATGGCTAAATCTGCCAATATCTCCTAAACTACAATAGCCAGGAATACGCCGATAGGCTCATTCGACGTAACTTTTGAATTGCTACACTCTGGTAGCGGAGTTGTAACTGTAGGCCCTCGGGAACATAGAGAAATCTTGGTGTAATTGAACTTTTCATACATTTTCATACCCCCCAAAATGGCTAAATCTGCCAATATCTCCTAAACTACAATAGCCAGGAATACGCCGATAGGCTCATTCCACGTAACTTTTGAATTGCTACACTCTGGTAGCGGAGTTGTAACTGTAGGCCCTCGGGAACATAGAGAAATCTTGGTGTAATTGAACTTTTCATAAATTTTCATACCCCCCAAAATGGCTAAATCTGCCAATATCTCCTAAACTACAATAGCCAGGAATACGCCGATAGGCTCATTCGACGTAACTTTTGAATTGCTACACTCTGGTAGCGGAGTTGTAACTGTAGGCCCTCGGGAACATAGAGAAATCTTGGTGTAATTGAACTTTTCATAAATTTTCATACCCCCCAAAATGGCTAAATCTGCCAATATCTCCTAAACTACAATAGCCAGGAATACGCCGATAGGCTCATTCGACGTAACTTTTGAATTGCTACACTCTGGTAGCGGAGTTGTAACTGTAGGCCCTCGGGAACATAGAGAAATCTTGGTGTAATTGAACTGTTCATAAATTTTCATACCCCCCAAAATGGCTAAATCTGCCAATATCTCCTAAACTACAATAGCCAGGAATACGCCGATAGGCTCATTCGACGTGACTTTTGAATTGCTACACTCTGGTAGCGGAGTTGTAACTGTAGGCCCTCGAGAACATAGAGAAATCTTGGTGTAATTGAACTTTTCATAAATTTTCATACCCCCCAAAATGGCTAAATCTGCCAATATCTCCTAAACTACAATAGCCAGGAATACGCCGATAGGCTTATTCGACGTAACTTTTGAATTGCTACACTCTGGTAGCGGAGTTGTAACTGTAGGCCCTCGGGAACATAGAGAAATCTTGGTGTAATTGAACTTTTCATAAATTTTCATACCCCCCAAAATGGCTAAATCTGCCAATATCTCCTAAACTACAATAGCCAGGAACACGCCGATAGGCTCATTCGACGTAACTTTTGAATTGCTACACTCTGGTAGCGGAGTTGTAACTGTAGGCCCTCGGGAACATAGAGAAATCTTGGTGTAATTGAACTTTTCATAAATTTTCATACTCCCCAAAATGGCTAAATCTGCCAATATCTCCTAAACTACAATAGCCAGGAATACGCCGATAGGCTCATTCGACGCAACTTTTGAATTGCTACACTCTGGTAGCGGAGTTGTAACTGTAGGCCCTCGGGAACATAGAGAAATCTTGGTTTAATTGAACTTTTCATAAATTTTCATACCCCCCAAAATGGCTAAATCTGCCAATATCTCCTAAACTACAATAGCCAGGAATACGCCGATAGGCTCATTCGACGTAACTTTTGAATTGCTACACTCTGGTAGCGGAGTTGTAACTGTAGGCCCTCGGGAACATAGAGAAATATTGGTGTAATTAAACTTTTCATAAATTTTCATACCCCCCAAAAGGGCTAAATCTGCCAATATCTCCTAAACTACAATAGCCAGGAATACGCCGATAGGCTCATTCGACGTAACTTTTGAATTGCTACACTCTGGTAGCGGAGTTGTAACTGTAGGCCCTCGGGAACATAGAGAAATCTTGGTGTAATTGAACTTTTCATAAATTTTCATACCCCCCAAAATGGCTAAATCTGCCAATATCTCCTAAACTACAATAGCCAGGAATACGCCGATAGGCTCATTCGACGTAACTTTTGAATTGCTACACTCTGGTAGCGGAGTTGTAACTGTAGGCCCTCGAGAACATAGAGAAATCTTGGTGTAATTGAACTTTTCATAAATTTTCATACCCCCCAAAATGGCTAAATCTGCCAATATCTCCTAAACTACAATAGCCAGGAATACGCCGATAGGCTCATTCGACGTAACTTTTGAATTGCTACACTCTGGTAGCGGAGTTGTAACTGTAGGCCCTCGGGAACATAGAGAAATCTTGGTGTAATTGAACTTTTCATAAATTTTCATACCCCCCAAAATGGCTAAATCTGCCAATATCTCCTAAACTACAATAGCCAGGAACACGCCGATAGGCACATTCGACGTAACTTTTGAATTGCTACACTCTGGTAGCGGAGTTGTAACTGTAGGCCCTCGGGAACATAGAGAAATCTTGGTGTAATTGAACTTTTCATAAATTTTCATACCCCCCAAAATGGCTAAATCTGCCAATATCTCCTAAACTACAATAGCCAGGAATACGCCGATAGGCTCATTCGACGTAACTTTTGAATTGCTACACTCTGGTAGCGGAGTTGTAACTGTAGGCCCTCGGGAACATAGAGAAATCTTGGTGTAATTGAACTGTTCATAAATTTTCATACCCCCCAAAATGGCTAAATCTGCCAATATCTCCTAAACTACAATAGCCAGGAATACGCCGATAGGCTCATTCGACGTGACTTTTGAATTGCTACACTCTGGTAGCGGAGTTGTAACTGTAGGCCCTCGAGAACATAGAGAAATCTTGGTGTAATTGAACTTTTCATAAATTTTCATACCCCCCAAAATGGCTAAATCTGCCAATATCTCCTAAACTACAATAGCCAGGAATACGCCGATAGGCTTATTCGACGTAACTTTTGAATTGCTACACTCTGGTAGCGGAGTTGTAACTGTAGGCCCTCGGGAACATAGAGAAATCTTGGTGTAATTGAACTTTTCATAAATTTTCATACCCCCCAAAATGGCTAAATCTGCCAATATCTCCTAAACTACAATAGCCAGGAACACGCCGATAGGCTCATTCGACGTAACTTTTGAATTGCTACACTCTGGTAGCGGAGTTGTAACTGTAGGCCCTCGGGAACATAGAGAAATCTTGGTGTAATTGAACTTTTCATAAATTTTCATACTCCCCAAAATGGCTAAATCTGCCAATATCTCCTAAACTACAATAGCCAGGAATACGCCGATAGGCTCATTCGACGCAACTTTTGAATTGCTACACTCTGGTAGCGGAGTTGTAACTGTAGGCCCTCGGGAACATAGAGAAATCTTGGTGTAATTGAACTTTTCATAAATTTTCATACCCCCCAAAATGGCTAAATCTGCCAATATCTCCTAAACTACAATAGCCAGGAACACGCCGATAGGCACATTCGACGTAACTTTTGAATTGCTACACTCTGGTAGCGGAGTTGTAACTGTAGGCCCTCGGGAACATAGAGAAATCTTGGTGTAATTGAACTTTTCATAAATTTTCATACCCCCCAAAATGGCTAAATCTGCCAATATCTCCTAAACTACAATAGCCAGGAATACGCCGATAGGCTCATTCGACGTAACTTTTGAATTGCTACACTCTGGTAGCGGAGTTGTAACTGTAGGCCCTCGGGAACAGAGAAATCTTGGTGTAATTGAACTTTTCATAAATTTTCATACCCCCCAAAATGGCTAAATCTGCCAATATCTCCTAAACTACAATAGCCAGGAACACGCCGATAGGCACATTCGACGTAACTTTTGAATTGCTACACTCTGGTAGCGGAGTTGTAACTGTAGGCCCTCGGGAACATAGAGAAATCTTGGTGTAATTGAACTTTTCATAAATTTTCATACCCCCCAAAATGGCTAAATCTGCCAATATCTCCTAAACTACAATAGCCAGGAATACGCCGATAGGCTCATTCGACGTAACTTTTGAATTGCTACACTCTGGTAGCGGAGTTGTAACTGTAGGCCCTCGGGAACATAGAGAAATCTTGGTTTAATTGAACTTTTCATAAATTTTCATACCCCCCAAAATGGCTAAATCTGCCAATATCTCCTAAACTACAATAGCCAGGAATACGCCGATAGGCTCATTCGACGTAACTTTTGAATTGCTACACTCTGATAGCGGAGTTGTAACTGTAGGCCCTCGGGAACATAGAGAAATCTTGGTGCAATTGAACTTTTCATAAATTTTCATACCCCCCAAAATGGCTAAATCTGCCAATATCTTCTAAACTACAATAGCCAGGAATACGCCGATAGGCTCATTCGACGTAACTTTTGAATTGCTACACTCTGGTAGCGGAGTTGTAGCTGTAGGCCCTCGGGAACATAGAGAAATCTTGGTGTAATTGAACTTTTCATAAATTTTCATACCCCCCAAAATGGCTAAATCTGCCAATATCTCCTAAACTACAATAGCCAAGAATACGCCGATAGGCTCATTCGACGTAACTTTTGAATTGCTACACTCTGGTAGCGGAGTTGTAACTGTAGGCCCTCGGGAACATAGAGAAATCTTGGTGTAATTGAACTTTTCATAAATTTTCATACCCCCCAAAATGGCTAAATCTGCCAATATCTCCTAAACTACAATAGCCAGGAACACGCCGATAGGCTCATTCGACGTAACTTTTGAATTGCTACACTCTGGTAGCGGAGTTGTAACTGTAGGCCCTCGGGAACATAGAGAAATCTTACTGTAATTGAACTTCTCATAAATTTTCATACCCCCCAAAATGGCTAAATCTGCCAATATCTCCTAAACTACAATAGCCAGGAATACGCCGATAGGCTCATTCGACGTAACTTTTGAATTGCTACACTCTGGTAGCGGAGTTGTAACTGTAGGCCCTCGGGAACATAGAGAAATCTTGGTGTAATTGAACTTTCCATAAATTTTCATACCCCCCAAAATGGCTAAATCTGCCAATATCTCCTAAACTACAATAGCCAGGAATACGCCGATAGGCTCATTCGACGTAACTTTTGAATTGCTACACTCTGGTAGCGGAGTTGTAACTGTAGACCCTCGGGAACATAGAGAAATCTTGGTGTAATTGAACTTTTCATAAATTTTCATACCCCCCAAAATGGCTAAATCTGCCAATATCTCCTAAACTACAATAGCCAGGAATACGCCGATAGGCTCATTCGACGTAACTTTTGAATTGCTACACTCTGGTAGCGGAGTTGTAACTGTAGGCCCTCGGGAACATAGAGAAATCTTGGTGTAATTGAACTTTCCATAAATTTTCATACCCCCCAAAATGGCTAAATCTGCCAATATCTCCTAAACTACAATAGCCAGGAATACGCCGATAGGCTCATTCGACGTAACTTTTGAATTGCTACACTCTGGTAGCGGAGTTGTAACTGTAGGCCCTCGGGAACATAGAGAAATCTTGGTGTAATTGAACTTTTCATAAATTTTCATACCCCCCAAAATGGCTAAATCTGCCAATATCTCCTAAACTACAATAGCCAGGAACACGCCGATAGGCACATTCGACGTAACTTTTGAATTGCTACACTCTGGTAGCGGAGTTGTAACTGTAGGCCCTCGGGAACATAGAGAAATCTTGGTGTAATTGAACTTTTCATAAATTTTCATACCCCCCAAAATGGCTAAATCTGCCAATATCTCCTAAACTACAATAGCCAGGAATACGCCGATAGGCTCATTCGACGTAACTTTTGAATTGCTACACTCTGGTAGCGGAGTTGTAACTGTAGGCCCTCGGGAACATAGAGAAATCTTGGTGTAATTGAACTGTTCATAAATTTTCATACCCCCCAAAATGGCTAAATCTGCCAATATCTCCTAAACTACAATAGCCAGGAATACGCCGATAGGCTCATTCGACGTGACTTTTGAATTGCTACACTCTGGTAGCGGAGTTGTAACTGTAGGCCCTCGAGAACATAGAGAAATCTTGGTGTAATTGAACTTTTCATAAATTTTCATACCCCCCAAAATGGCTAAATCTGCCAATATCTCCTAAACTACAATAGCCAGGAATACGCCGATAGGCTTATTCGACGTAACTTTTGAATTGCTACACTCTGGTAGCGGAGTTGTAACTGTAGGCCCTCGGGAACATAGAGAAATCTTGGTGTAATTGAACTTTTCATAAATTTTCATACCCCCCAAAATGGCTAAATCTGCCAATATCTCCTAAACTACAATAGCCAGGAACACGCCGATAGGCTCATTCGACGTAACTTTTGAATTGCTACACTCTGGTAGCGGAGTTGTAACTGTAGGCCCTCGGGAACAGAGAGAAATCTTGGTGTAATTGAACTTTTCATAAATTTTCATACTCCCCAAAATGGCTAAATCTGCCAATATCTCCTAAACTACAATAGCCAGGAATACGCCGATAGGCTCATTCGACGCAACTTTTGAATTGCTACACTCTGGTAGCGGAGTTGTAACTGTAGGCCCTCGGGAACATAGAGAAATCTTGGTGTAATTGAACTTTTCATAAATTTTCATACCCCCCAAAATGGCTAAATCTGCCAATATCTCCTAAACTACAATAGCCAGGAACACGCCGATAGGCACATTCGACGTAACTTTTGAATTGCTACACTCTGGTAGCGGAGTTGTAACTGTAGGCCCTCGGGAACATAGAGAAATCTTGGTGTAATTGAACTTTTCATAAATTTTCATACCCCCCAAAATGGCTAAATCTGCCAATATCTCCTAAACTACAATAGCCAGGAATACGCCGATAGGCTCATTCGACGTAACTTTTGAATTGCTACACTCTGGTAGCGGAGTTGTAACTGTAGGCCCTCGGGAACAGAGAAATCTTGGTGTAATTGAACTTTTCATAAATTTTCATACCCCCCAAAATGGCTAAATCTGCCAATATCTCCTAAACTACAATAGCCAGGAACACGCCGATAGGCACATTCGACGTAACTTTTGAATTGCTACACTCTGGTAGCGGAGTTGTAACTGTAGGCCCTCGGGAACATAGAGAAATCTTGGTGTAATTGAACTTTTCATAAATTTTCATACCCCCCAAAATGGCTAAATCTGCCAATATCTCCTAAACTACAATAGCCAGGAATACGCCGATAGGCTCATTCGACGTAACTTTTGAATTGCTACACTCTGGTAGCGGAGTTGTAACTGTAGGCCCTCGGGAACATAGAGAAATCTTGGTTTAATTGAACTTTTCATAAATTTTCATACCCCCCAAAATGGCTAAATCTGCCAATATCTCCTAAACTACAATAGCCAGGAATACGCCGATAGGCTCATTCGACGTAACTTTTGAATTGCTACACTCTGGTAGCGGAGTTGTAACTGTAGGCCCTCGGGAACATAGAGAAATCTTGGTGCAATTGAACTTTTCATAAATTTTCATACCCCCCAAAATGGCTAAATCTGCCAATATCTTCTAAACTACAATAGCCAGGAATACGCCGATAGGCTCATTCGACGTAACTTTTGAATTGCTACACTCTGGTAGCGGAGTTGTAGCTGTAGGCCCTCGGGAACATAGAGAAATCTTGGTGTAATTGAACTTTTCATAAATTTTCATACCCCCCAAAATGGCTAAATCTGCCAATATCTCCTAAACTACAATAGCCAAGAATACGCCGATAGGCTCATTCGACGTAACTTTTGAATTGCTACACTCTGGTAGCGGAGTTGTAACTGTAGGCCCTCGGGAACATAGAGAAATCTTGGTGTAATTGAACTTTTCATAAATTTTCATACCCCCCAAAATGGCTAAATCTGCCAATATCTCCTAAACTACAATAGCCAGGAACACGCCGATAGGCTCATTCGACGTAACTTTTGAATTGCTACACTCTGGTAGCGGAGTTGTAACTGTAGGCCCTCGGGAACATAGAGAAATCTTACTGTAATTGAACTTCTCATAAATTTTCATACCCCCCAAAATGGCTAAATCTGCCAATATCTCCTAAACTACAATAGCCAGGAATACGCCGATAGGCTCATTCGACGTAACTTTTGAATTGCTACACTCTGGTAGCGGAGTTGTAACTGTAGGCCCTCGGGAACATAGAGAAATCTTGGTGTAATTGAACTTTCCATAAATTTTCATACCCCCCAAAATGGCTAAATCTGCCAATATCTCCTAAACTACAATAGCCAGGAATACGCCGATAGGCTCATTCGACGTAACTTTTGAATTGCTACACTCTGGTAGCGGAGTTGTAACTGTAGGCCCTCGGGATCATAGAGAAATCTTGGTGTAATTGAACTTTTCATAAATTTTCATACCCCCAAAATGGCTAAATCTGCCAATATCTCCTAAACTACAATAGCCAGGAATACGCCGATAGGCTCATTCGACGTAACTTTTGAATTGCTACACTCTGGTAGCGGAGTTGTAACTGTAGGCCCTCGGGAACATAGAGAAATCTTGGTGTAATTGAACTTTTCATAAATTTTCATACCCCCCAAAATGGCTAAATCTGCCAATATCTCCTAAACTACAATAGCCAGGAATACGTCGATAGGCTCATTCGACGTAACTTTTGAATTGCTACACTCTGGTAGCGGAGTTGTAACTGTAGGCCCTCGGGAACATAGAGAAATCTTGGTGTAATTGAACTTTTCATAAATTTTCATACCCCCCAAAATGGCTAAATCTGCCAATATCTCCTAAACTACAATAGCCAGGAATACGCCGATAGACTCATTCGACGTAACTTTTGAATTGCTACACTCTGGTAGCGGAGTTGTAACTGTAGGCCCTCGGGAACATAGAGAAATCTTGGTGTAATTGAACTTTTCATAAATTTTCATACCCCCCAAAATGGCTAAATCTGCCAATATCTCCTAAACTACAATAGCCAGGAATACGCCGATAGGCTCATTCGACGTAACTTTTGAATTGCTACACTCAGGTAGCGGAGTTGTAACTGTAGGCCCTCGGGAACATAGAGAAATCTTGGTGTAATTGAACTTTTCATAAATTTTCATACCCCCCAAAATGGCTAAATCTGCCAATATCTCCAAAACTACAATAGCCAGGCATACGCCGATAGGCTCATTCGACGTAACTTTTGAATTGCTACACTCTGGTAGCGGAGTTGTAACTGTAGGCCCTCGGGAACATAAAGAAATCTTGGTGTAATTGAACTTTTCATAAATTTTCACACCCCCCAAAATGGCTAAATCTGCCAATATCTCCTAAACTACAATAGCCAGGAATACGCCGATAGGCTCATTCGACGTAACTTTTGAATTGCTACACTCTGGTAGCGGAGTTGTAACTGTAGGCCCTCGGGAGCATAGAGAAATCTTGGTGTAATTGAACTTTTCATAAATTTTCATACCCCTCAAAATGGCTAAATCTGCCAATATCTCCTAAACTACAATAGCCAGGAATACGCCGATAGGCTCATTCGACGTAACTTTTGAATTGCTACACTCTGGTAGCGGAGTTGTAACTGTAGGCCCTCGGGAACATAGAGAAATCTGGGTGTAATTGAACTTTTCATAAATTTTCATACCCCCCAAAATGGCTAAATCTGCCAATATCTCCTAAACTACAATAGCCAGGAATACGCCGATAGGCTCATTCGACGTAACTTTTGAATTGCTACACTCTGGTAGCGGAGTTGTAACTGTAGGCCCTCGGGAACATAAAGAAATCTTGGTGTAATTGAACTTTTCATAAATTTTCATACCCCCCAAAATGGCTAAATCTGCCAATATCTCCTAAACTACAATAGCCAGGAATACGCCGATAGGCTCATTCGACGTAACTTTTGAATTGCTACACTCTGGTAGCGGAGTTGTAACTGTAGGCCCTCGGGAACATAGAGAAATCTTGGTGTAATTGAACTTTTCATAAATTTTCATACCCCCCAAAATGGCTAAATCTGCCAATATCTCCTAAACTACAATAGCCAGGAATACGCCGATAGGCTCATTCGACGTAACTTTTGAATTGCTACACTCTGGTAGCGGAGTTGTAACTGTAGGCCCTCGGGAACATAGAGAAATCTTGGTGTAATTGAACTTTTCATAAATTTTCATGCCCCCCAAAATGGCTAAATCTGCCAATATCTCCTAAACTACAATAGCCAGGAATACGCCGATAGGCTCATTCGACGTAACTTTTGAATTGCTACACTCTGGTAGAGGAGTTGCAACTGTAGGCCTTCGGGAACATAGAGAAATCTTGGTGTAATTGAACTTTTCATAAATTTTCATACCCCCCAAAATGGCTAAATCTGCCAATATCTCCTAAACTACAATAGCCAGGAATACGCCGATAGGCTCATTCGACGTAACTTTTGAATTGCTACACTCTGGTAGCGGAGTTGTAACTGTAGGCCCTCGGGAGCATAGAGAAATCTTGGTGTAATTGAACTTTTCATAAATTTTCATACCCCTCAAAATGGCTAAATCTGCCAATATCTCCTAAACTACAATAGCCAAGAATACGCCGATAGGCTCATTCGACGTAACTTTTGAATTGCTACACTCTGGTAGAGGAGTTGTAACTGTAGGCCCTCGGGAACATAGAGAAATCTTGGTGTAATTGAACTTTTCATAAATTTTCATACCCCCAAAATGGCTAAATCTGCCAATATCTCCTAAACTACAATAGCCAGGAATACGCCGATAGGCTCATTCGACGTAACTTTTGAATTGCTACACTCTGGTAGCGGAGTTGTAACTGTAGGCCCTCGGGAACATAGAGAAATCTTGGTGTAATTGAACTTTTCATAAATTTTCATACCCCCCAAAAGGGCTAAATCTGCCAATATCTCCTAAACTACAATAGCCAGGAATACGCCGATAGGCTCATTCGACGTAACTTTTGAATTGCTACACTCTGGTAGCGGAGTTGTAACTGTAGGCCCTCGGGAACACAGAGAAAGCTTGGTGTAATTGAACTTTTCATAAATTTTAATACCCCCCAAAATGTCTAAATCTGCCAATATCTCCTAAACTACAATAGCCAGGAATACGCCGATAGGCTCATTCGACGTAACTTTTGAATTGCTACACTCTGGTAGCGGAGTTGTAACTGTAGGCCCTCGAGAACATAGAGAAATCTTGGTGTAATTGAACTTTTCATAAATTTTCATACCCCCAAAATGGCTAAATCTGCCAATATCTCCTAAACTACAATAGCCAGGAATACGCCGATAGGCTTATTCGACGTAACTTTTGAATTGCTACACTTTGGTAGCGGAGTTGTAACTGTAGCCCCTCGGGAACATAGAGAAATCTTGGTGTAATTGAACTTTTCATAAATTTTCATACCCCCCAAAATGGCTAAATCTGCCAATATCTCCTAAACTACAATAGCCAGGAACACGCCGATAGGCTCATTCGACGTAACTTTTGAATTGCTACACTCTGGTAGCGGAGTTGTAACTGTAGGCCCTCGGGAACATAGAGAAATCTTGGTGTAATTGAACTTTTCATAGATTTTCATACCCCCCAAAACGGCTAAATCTGCCAATATCTCCTAAACTACAATAGCCAGGAATACGCCGATAGGCTCATTCGACGTAACTTTTGAATTGCTACACTCTGGTAGCGGAGTTGTAACTGTAGGCCCTCGGGAACATAGAGAAATCTTGGTTTAATTGAACTTTTCATAAATTTTCATACCCCCCAAAATGGCTAAATCTGCCAATATCTCCTAAACTACAATAGCAAGGAATACGCCGATAGGCTCATTCGACGTAACATTTGAATTGCTACACTCTGGTAGCGGAGTTGTAACTGTAGGCCCTCGGGAACATAGAGAAATCTTGGTGTAATTGAACTTTTCATAAATTTTCATACCCCCCAAAATGGCTAAATCTGCCAATATCTCCTAAACTACAATAGCCAGGAATACGCCGATAGGCTCATTCGACGTAACTTTTGAATTGCTACACTCTGGTAGCGGAGTTGTAACTGTAGGCCCTCGGGAACATAGAGAAATCTTGGTGTAATTGAACTTTTCATAAATTTTCATACCCCCCAAAATGGCTAAATCTGCCAATATCTCCTAAACTACAATAGCCAGGAATACGCCGATAGGCTCATTCGACGTAACTTTTGAATTGCTACACTCTGGTAGCGGAGATGTAACTGTAGGCCCTCGGGAACATAGAGAAATCTTGGTGTAATTGAACTTTTCATAAATTTTCATACCCCCCAAAATGGCTAAATCTGCTAATATCTCCTAAACTACAATAGCCAGGAATACGCCGATAGGCTCATTCGACGTAACTTTTGAATTGCTACACTCAGGTAGCGGAGTTGTAACTGTAGGCCCTCGGGAACATAGAGAAATCTTGGTGTAATTGAACTTTTCATAAATTTTCATACCCCCCAAAATGGCTAAATCTGCCAATATCTCCTAAACTACAATAGCCAGGAATACGCCGATAGGCTCATTCGACGTAACTTTTGAATTGCTACACTCTGGTAGCGGAGTTGTAACTGTAGGCCCTCGGGAACATAAAGAAATCTTGGTGTAATTGAACTTTTCATAAATTTTCATACCCCCCAAAATGGCTAAATCTGCCAATATCTCCTAAACTACAATAGCCAGGAATACGCCGATAGGCTCATTCGACGTAACTTTTGAATTGCTACACTCTGGTAGCGGAGTTGTAACTGTAGGCCCTCGGGAACATAGAGAAATCTTGGTGTAATTGAACTTTTCATAAATTTTCATACCCCCCAAAATGGCTAAATCTGCCAATATCTCCTAAACTACAATAGCCAGGAATACGCCGATAGGCTCATTCGACGTAACTTTTGAATTGCTACGATCTGGTAGCGGAGTTGTAACTGTAGGCCCTCGGGAACATAGAGAAATCTTGGTGTAATTGAACTTTTCATAAATTTTCATGCCCCCCAAAATGGCTAAATCTGCCAATATCTCCTAAACTACAATAGCCAGGAATACGCCGATAGGCTCATTCGACGTAACTTTTGAATTGCTACACTCTGGTAGAGGAGTTGCAACTGTAGGCCTTCGGGAACATAGAGAAATCTTGGTGTAATTGAACTTTTCATAAATTTTCATACCCCCCAAAATGGCTAAATCTGCCAATATCTCCTAAACTACAATAGCCAGGAATACGCCGATAGGCTCATTCGACGTAACTTTTGAATTGCTACACTCTGGTAGCGGAGTTGTAACTGTAGGCCCTCGGGAGCATAGAGAAATCTTGGTGTAATTGAACTTTTCATAAATTTTCATACCCCTCAAAATGGCTAAATCTGCCAATATCTCCTAAACTACAATAGCCAAGAATACGCCGATAGGCTCATTCGACGTAACTTTTGAATTGCTACACTCTGGTAGAGGAGTTGTAACTGTAGGCCATCGGGAACATAGAGAAATCTTGGTGTAATTGAACTTTTCATAAATTTTCATACCCCCCAAAATTGCTAAATCTGCCAATATCTCCTAAACTACAATAGCCAGGAATACGCCGATAGGCTCATTCGACGTAACTTTTGAATTGCTACACTCTGGTAGCGGAGTTGTAACTGTAGGCCCTCGGGAACATAGAGAAATCTTGGTGTAATTGAACTTTTCATAAATTTCCATACCCCCCAAAAGGGCTAAATCTGCCAATATCTCCTAAACTACAATAGCCAGGAATACGCCGATAGGCTCATTCGACGTAACTTTTGAATTGCTACACTCTGGTAGCGGAGTTGTAACTGTAGGCCCCCGGGAACATAGAGAAATCTTGGTGTAATTGAACTTTTCATAAATTTTAATACCCCCCAAAATGTCTAAATCTGCCAATATCTCCCAAACTACAATAGCAGGGAATACGCCGATAGGCTCATTCGACGTAACTTTTGAATTGCTACACTCTGGTAGCGGAGTTGTAACTGTAGGCCCTCGAGAACATAGAGAAATCTTGGTGTAATTGAACTTTTCATAAATTTTCATACCCCCCAAAATGGCTAAATCTGCCAATATCTCCTAAACTACAATAGCCAGGAATACGCCGATAGGCTTATTCGACGTAACTTTTGAATTGCTACACTCTGGTAGCGGAGTTGTAACTGTAGGCCCTCGGGAACATAGAGAAATCTTGGTGTAATTGAACTTTTCATAAATTTTCATACCCCCCAAAATGGCTAAATCTGCCAATATCTCCTAAACTACAATAGCCAGGAACACGCCGATAGGCTCATTCGACGTAACTTTTGAATTGCTACACTCTGATAGCGGAGTTGTAACTGTAGGCCCTCGGGAACATAGAGAAATCTTGGTGTAATTGAACTTTTCATAAATTTTCATACCCCCCAAAATGGCTAAATCTGCCAATAAATCCTAAACTACAATAGCCAGGAATACGCCGATAGGCTCATTCGACGTAACTTTTGAATTGCTACACTCTGGTAGCGGAGTTGTAACTGTAGGCCCTCGGGAACATAGAGAAATCTTGGTTTAATTGAACTTTTCATAAATTTTCATACCCCCCAAAATGGCTAAATCTGCCAATATCTCCTAAACTACAATAGCCAGGAATACGCCGATAGGCTCATTCGACGTAACTTTTGAATTGCTACACTCTGGTAGCGGAGTTGTAACTGTAGGCCCTCGGGAACATAGAGAAATCTTGGTGTAATTAAACTTTTCATAAATTTTCATACCCCCCAAAAGGGCTAAATCTGCCAATATCTCCTAAACTACAATAGCCAGGAATACGCCGATAGGCTCATTCGACGTAACTTTTGAATTGCTACACTCTGGTAGCGGAGTTGTAACTGTAGGCCCTCGGGAACATAGAGAAATCTTGGTGTAATTGAACTTTTCATAAATTTTCATACCCCCCAAAATGGCTAAATCTGCCAATATCTCCTAAACTACAATAGCCAGGAATACGCCGATAGGCTCATTCGACGTAACTTTTGAATTGCTACACTCTGGTAGCGGAGTTGTAACTGTAGGCCCTCGAGAACATAGAGAAATCTTGGTGTAATTGAACTTTTCATAAATTTTCATACCCCCCAAAATGGCTAAATCTGCCAATATCTCCTAAACTACAATAGCCAGGAACACGCCGATAGGCACATTCGACGTAACTTTTGAATTGCTACACTCTGGTAGCGGAGTTGTAACTGTAGGCCCTCGGGAACATAGAGAAATCTTGGTGTAATTGAACTTTTCATAAATTTTCATACCCCCCAAAATGGCTAAATCTGCCAATATCTCCTAAACTACAATAGCCAGGAATACGCCGATAGGCTCATTCGACGTAACTTTTGAATTGCTACACTCTGGTAGCGGAGTTGTAACTGTAGGCCCCCGGGAACATAGAGAAATCTTGGTGTGATTGAACTTTTCATAAATTTTAATACCCCCCAAAATGTCTAAATCTGCCAATATCTCTCAAACTACAATAGCCAGGAATACGCCGATAGGCTCATTCGACGTAACTTTTGAATTGCTACACTCTGGTAGCGGAGTTGTAACTGTAGGCCCTCGAGAACATAGAGAAATCTTGGTGTAATTGAACTTTTCATAAATTTTCATACCCCCCAAAATGGCTAAATCTGCCAATATCTCCTAAACTACAATAGCCAGGAATACGCCGATAGGCTTATTCGACGTAACTTTTGAATTGCTACACTCTGGTAGCGGAGTTGTAACTGTAGGCCCTCGGGAACATAGAGAAATCTTGGTGTAATTGAACTTTTCATAAATTTTCATACCCCCCAAAATGGCTAAATCTGCCAATATCTCCTAAACTACAATAGCCAGGAACACGCCGATAGGCTCATTCGACGTAACTTTTGAATTGCTACACTCTGGTAGCGGAGTTGTAACTGTAGGCCCTCGGGAACATAGAGAAATCTTGGTGTAATTGAACTTTTCATAAATTTTCATACCCCCCAAAATGGCTAAATCTGCCAATATCTCCTAAACTACAATAGCCAGGAATACGCCGATAGGCTCATTCGACGTAACTTTTGAATTGCTACACTCTGGTAGCGGAGTTGTAACTGTAGGCCCTCGGGAACATAGAGAAATCTTGGTTTAATTGAACTTTTCATAAATTTTCATACCCCCCAAAATGGCTAAATCTGCCAATATCTCCTAAACTACAATAGCCAGGAATACGCCGATAGGCTCATTCGACGTAACTTTTGAATTGCTACACTCTGGTAGCGGAGTTGTAACTGTAGGCCCCCGGGAACATAGAGAAATCTTGGTGTAATTAAACTTTTCATAAATTTTCATACCCCCCAAAAGGGCTAAATCTGCCAATATCTCCTAAACTACAATAGCCAGGAATACGCCGATAGGCTCATTCGACGTAACTTTTGAATTGCTACACTCTGGTAGCGGAGTTGTAACTGTAGGCCCTCGGGAACATAGAGAAATCTTGGTGTAATTGAACTTTTCATAAATTTTCATACCCCCCAAAATGGCTAAATCTGCCAATATCTCCTAAACTACAATAGCCAGGAATACGCCGATAGGCTCATTCGACGTAACTTTTGAATTGCTACACTCTGGTAGCGGAGTTGTAACTGTAGGCCCTCGAGAACATAGAGAAATCTTGGTGCAATTGAACTTTTCATAAATTTTCATACCCCCCAAAATGGCTAAATCTGCCAATATCTCCTAAACTACAATAGCCAGGAACACGCCGATAGGCACATTCGACGTAACTTTTGAATTGCTACACTCTGGTAGCGGAGTTGTAACTGTAGGCCCTCGGGAACATAGAGAAATCTTGGTGTAATTGAACTTTTCATAAATTTTCATACCCCCCAAAATGGCTAAATCTGCCAATAAATCCTAAACTACAATAGCCAGGAATACGCCGATAGGCTCATTCGACGTAACTTTTGAATTGCTACACTCTGGTAGCGGAGTTGTAACTGTAGGCCCTCGGGAACATAGAGAAATCTTGGTTTAATTGAACTTTTCATAAATTTTCATACCCCCCAAAATGGCTAAATCTGCCAATATCTCCTAAACTACAATAGCCAGGAATACGCCGATAGGCTCATTCGACGTAACTTTTGAATTGCTACACTCTGGTAGCGGAGTTGTAACTGTAGGCCCTCGGGAACATAGAGAAATCTTGGTGTAATTAAACTTTTCATAAATTTTCATACCCCCTAAAAGGGCTAAATCTGCCAATATCTCCTAAACTACAATAGCCAGGAATACGCCGATAGGCTCATTCGACGTAACTTTTGAATTGCTACACTCTGGTAGCGGAGTTGTAACTGTAGGCCCTCGGGAACATAGAGAAATCTTGGTGTAATTGAACTTTTCATAAATTTTCATACCCCCCAAAATGGCTAAATCTGCCAATATCTCCTAAACTACAATAGCCAGGAATACGCCGATAGGCTCATTCGACGTAACTTTTGAATTGCTACACTCTGGTAGCGGAGTTGTAACTGTAGGCCCTCGAGAACATAGAGAAATCTTGGTGTAATTGAACTTTTCATAAATTTTCATACCCCCCAAAATGGCTAAATCTGCCAATATCTCCTAAACTACAATAGCCAGGAACACGCCGATAGGCACATTCGACGTAACTTTTGAATTGCTACACTCTGGTAGCGGAGTTGTAACTGTAGGCCCTCGGGAACATAGAGAAATCTTGGTGTAATTGAACTTTTCATAAATTTTCATACCCCCCAAAATGGCTAAATCTGCCAATATCTCCTAAACTACAATAGCCAGGAATACGCCGATAGGCTCATTCGACGTAACTTTTGAATTGCTACACTCTGGTAGCGGAGTTGTAACTGTAGGCCCCCGGGAACATAGAGAAATCTTGGTGTGATTGAACTTTTCATAAATTTTAATACCCCCCAAAATGTCTAAATCTGCCAATATCTCCCAAACTACAATAGCCAGGAATACGCCGATAGGCTCATTCGACGTAACTTTTGAATTGCTACACTCTGGTAGCGGAGTTGTAACTGTAGGCCCTCGAGAACATAGAGAAATCTTGGTGTAATTGAACTTTTCATAAATTTTCATACCCCCCAAAATGGCTAAATCTGCCAATATCTCCTAAACTACAATAGCCAGGAATACGCCGATAGGCTTATTCGACGTAACTTTTGAATTGCTACACTCTGGTAGCGGAGTTGTAACTGTAGGCCCTCGGGAACATAGAGAAATCTTGGTGTAATTGAACTTTTCATAAATTTTCATACCCCCCAAAATGGCTAAATCTGCCAATATCTCCTAAACTACAATAGCCAGGAACACGCCGATAGGCTCATTCGACGTAACTTTTGAATTGCTACACTCTGGTAGCGGAGTTGTAACTGTAGGCCCTCGGGAACATAGAGAAATCTTGGTGTAATTGAACTTTTCATAAATTTTCATACCCCCCAAAATGGCTAAATCTGCCAATATCTCCTAAACTACAATAGCCAGGAATACGCCGATAGGCTCATTCGACGTAACTTTTGAATTGCTACACTCTGGTAGCGGAGTTGTAACTGTAGGCCCTCGGGAACATAGAGAAATCTTGGTTTAATTGAACTTTTCATAAATTTTCATACCCCCCAAAATGGCTAAATCTGCCAATATCTCCTAAACTACAATAGCCAGGAATACGCCGATAGGCTCATTCGACGTAACTTTTGAATTGCTACACTCTGGTAGCGGAGTTGTAACTGTAGGCCCCCGGGAACATAGAGAAATCTTGGTGTAATTAAACTTTTCATAAATTTTCATACCCCCCAAAAGGGCTAAATCTGCCAATATCTCCTAAACTACAATAGCCAGGAATACGCCGATAGGCTCATTCGACGTAACTTTTGAATTGCTACACTCTGGTAGCGGAGTTGTAACTGTAGGCCCTCGGGAACATAGAGAAATCTTGGTGTAATTGAACTTTTCATAAATTTTCATACCCCCCAAAATGGCTAAATCTGCCAATATCTCCTAAACTACAATAGCCAGGAATACGCCGATAGGCTCATTCGACGTAACTTTTGAATTGCTACACTCTGGTAGCGGAGTTGTAACTGTAGGCCCTCGAGAACATAGAGAAATCTTGGTGTAATTGAACTTTTCATAAATTTTCATACCCCCCAAAATGGCTAAATCTGCCAATATCTCCTAAACTACAATAGCCAGGAACACGCCGATAGGCACATTCGACGTAACTTTTGAATTGCTACACTCTGGTAGCGGAGTTGTAACTGTAGGCCCTCGGGAACATAGAGAAATCTTGGTGTAATTGAACTTTTCATAAATTTTCATACCCCCCAAAATGGCTAAATCTGCCAATATCTCCTAAACTACAATAGCCAGGAACACGCCGATAGGCACATTCGACGTAACTTTTGAATTGCTACACTCTGGTAGCGGAGTTGTAACTGTAGGCCCTCGGGAACATAGAGAAATCTTGGTGTAATTGAACTTTTCATAAATTTTCATACCCCCCAAAATGGCTAAATCTGCCAATATCTCCTAAACTACAATAGCCAGGAATACGCCGATAGGCTCATTCGACGTAACTTTTGAATTGCTACACTCTGGTAGCGGAGTTGTAACTGTAGGCCCTCGGGAACATAGAGAAATCTTGGTTTAATTGAACTTTTCATAAATTTTCATACCCCCCAAAATGGCTAAATCTGCCAATATCTCCTAAACTACAATAGCCAGGAATACGCCGATAGGCTCATTCGACGTAACTTTTGAATTGCTACACTCTGGTAGCGGAGTTGTAACTGTAGGCCCTCGGGAACATAGAGAAATCTTGGTGCAATTGAACTTTTCATAAATTTTCATACCCCCCAAAATGGCTAAATCTGCCAATATCTCCTAAACTACAATAGCCAGGAATACGCCGATAGGCTCATTCGACGTAACTTTTGAATTGCTACACTCTGGTAGCGGAGTTGTAGCTGTAGGCCCTCGGGAACATAGAGAAATCTTGGTGTAATTGAACTTTTCATAAATTTTCATACCCCCCAAAATGGCTAAATCTGCCAATATCTCCTAAACTACAATAGCCAAGAATACGCCGATAGGCTCATTCGACGTAACTTTTGAATTGCTACACTCTGGTAGCGGAGTTGTAACTGTAGGCCCTCGGGAACATAGAGAAATCTTGGTGTAATTGAACTTTTCCTAAATTTTCATACCCCCCAAAATGGCGAAATCTGCCAATATCTCCTAAACTACAATAGCCAGGAACACGCCGATAGGCTCATTCGACGTAACTTTTGAATTGCTACACTCTGGTAGCGGAGTTGTAACTGTAGGCCCTCGGGAACATAGAGAAATCTTGGTGTAATTGAACTTTTCATAAATTTTCATACCCCCCAAAATGGCTGAATCTGCCAATATCTCCTAAACTACAATAGCCAGGAATACGCCGATAAGCTCATTCGACGTAACTTTTGAATTGCTACACTCTGGTAGCAGAGTTGTAACTGTAGGCCCTCGGGAACATAGAGAAATCTTGGTTTAATTGAACTTTTCATAAATTTTCATACCCCCCAAAATGGCTAAATCTGCCAATATCTCCTAAACTACAATAGCCAGGAATACGCCGATAGGCTCATTCGACGTAACTTTTGAATTGCTACACTCTGGTAGCGAAGTTGTAACTGTAGGCCCTCGGGAACATAGAGAAATCTTGGTGTAATTGAACTTTTCATAAATTTTCATACCCCCCAAAATGGCTAAATCTGCCAATATCTCCTAAACTACAATAGCCAGGAATACGCCGATAGGCTCATTCGACGTAACTTTTGAATTGCTACACTCTGGTAGCGGAGTTGTAACTGTAGGCCCTCGGGAACATAGAGAAATCTTGGTGTAATTGAACTTTTCATAAATTTTCATACCCCCCAAAAAGGCTAAATCTGCCAATATCTCCTAAACTACAATAGCCAGGAATACGCCGATAGGCTCATTTGACGTAACTTTTGAATTGCTACACTCTGGTAGCGGAGTTGTAACTGTAGGCCCTCGGTAACATAGAGAAATCTTGGTGTAATTGAACTTTTCATAAATTTTCATACCCCCCAAAATGGCTAAATCTGCCAATATCTCCTAAACTACAATAGCCAGGAATACGCCGATAGGCTCATTCGACGTAACTTTTGAATTGCTACACTCTGGTAGCGGAGTTGTAACTGTAGGCCCTCGGGAGCATAGAGAAATCTTGGTGTAATTGAACTTTTCATAAATTTTCATACCCCCCAAAATGGCTAAATCTGCCAATATCTCCTAAACTACAATAGCCAGGAATACGCCGATAGGCTCATTCGACGTAACTTTTGAATTGCTACACTCTGGTAGCGGAGTTGTAACTGTAGGCCCTCGGGAACATAGAGAAATCTTGGTGTAATTGAACTTTTCATAAATTTTCATACCCCCCAAAATGGCTAAATCTGCCAATATCTCCTAAACTACAATAGCCAGGAATACGCCGATAGGCTCATTCGACGTAACTTTTGAATTGCTACACTCTGGTAGCGGAGTTGTAACTGTAGGCCCTCGGGAACATAGAGAAATCTTGGTGTAATTGAACTTTTCATAAATTTTCATACCCCCCAAAATGGCTAAATCTGCCAATATCTCCTAAACTACAATAGCCAAGAATACGCCGATAGGCTCATTCGACGTAACTTTTGAATTGCTACACTCTGGTAGCGGAGTTGTAACTGTAGGCCCTCGGGAACATAGAGAAATCTTGGTGTAATTGAACTTTTCATAAATTTTCATACCCCCCAAAATGGCTAAATCTGCCAATATCTCCTAAACTACAATAGCCAGGAATACGCCGATAGGCTCATTCGACGTAACTTTTGAATTGCTACACTCTGGTAGCGGAGTTGTAACTGTAGGCCCTCGGGAACATAGAGAAATCTTGGTGTAATTGAACTTTTCATAAATTTTCATACCCCCCAAAATGGCTAAATCTGCCAATATCTCCTAAACTACAATAGCCAGGAACACGCCGATAGGCTCATTCGACGTAACTTTTGAATTGCTACACTCTGGTAGCGGAGTTGTAACTGTAGGCCCTCGGGAACATAGAGAAATCTTGGTGTAATTGAACTTTTCATAAATTTTCATACCCCCCAAAATGGCGAAATCTGCCAATATCTCCTAAACTACAATAGCCAGGAATACGCCGATAGGCTCATTCGACGTAACTTTTGAATTGCTACACTCTGGTAGCGGAGTTGTAACTGTAGGCCCTCGGGAACATAGAGAAATCTTGGTGTAATTGAACTTTTCATAAATTTTCATACCCCCCAAAATGGCTAAATCTGCCAATATCTCCTAAACTACAATAGCCAGGAACACGCCGATAGGCTCATTCGACGTAACTTTTGAATTTCTACACTCTGGTAGCGGAGTTGTAACTGTAGGCCCTCGGGAACATAGAGAAATCTTGGTGTAATTGAACTTTTCATAAATTTTCATACCCCCCAAAATGGCTGAATCTGCCAATATCTCCTAAACTACAATAGCCAGGAATACGCCGATAGGCTCATTCGACGTAACTTTTGAATTGCTACACTCTGGTAGCGGAGTTGTAACTGTAGGCCCTCGGGAACATAGAGAAATCTTGGTGTAATTGAACTTTTCATAAATTTTCATACCCCCCAAAATGGCTAAATCTGCCAATATCTCCTAAACTACAATAGCCAGGAATACGCCGATAGGCTCATTCGACGTAACTTTTGAATTGCTACACTCTGGTAGCGGAGTTGTAACTGTAGGCCCTCGGGAACATAGAGAAATCTTGGTGTAATTGAACTTTTCATAAATTTTCATACCCCCGAAAATGGCTAAATCTGCCAATATCTTTTAAACTACAATAGCCAGGAATACGCCGATAGGCTCATTCGACGTAACTTTTGAATTGCTACACTCTGGTAGCGGAGTTTTAACTGTAGGCCCTCGGGAACATAGAGAAATCTTGGTGTAATTGAACTTTTCATAAATTTTCATACCCCCCAAAATGGCTAAATCTGCCAATATCTCCTAAACTACAATAGCCAGGAATACGCCGATAGGCTCATTCGACGTAACTTTTGAATTGCTACACTCTGGTAGCGGAGTTGTAACTGTAGGCCCTCGGGAACATAGAGAAATCTTGGTGTAATTGAACTTTTCATAAATTTTCATACCCCCCAAAATGGCTAAATCTGCCAATATCTCCTAAACTACAATAGCCAGGAATACGCCGATAGGCTCATTCGACGTAACTTTTGAATTGCTACACTCTGGTAGCGGAGTTGTAACTGTAGGCCCTCGGGAACATAGAGAAATCTTGGTGTAATTGAACTTTTCATAAATTTTCATACCCCCCAAAATGGCTAAATCTGCCAATATCTCCTAAACTACAATAGCCAGGAATACGCCGATAGGCTCATTCGACGTAACTTTTGAATTGCTACACTCTGGTAGCGGAGTTGTAACTGTAGCCCTCGGGAACATAGAGAAATCTTGGTGTTATTGAACTTTTCATAAATTTTCATACCCCCCAAAATGGCTAAATCTGCCAATATCTCCTAAACTACAATAGCCAGGAATACGCCGATAGGCTCATTCGACGTAACTTTTGAATTGCTACACTCTGGTAGCGGAGTTGTAACTGTAGGCCCTCGGGAACATAGAGAAATCTTGGTGTAATTGAACTTTTTATAAATTTTCATACCCCCAAAATGGCTAAATCTGCCAATATCTCCTAAACTACAATAGCCAAGAATACGCCGATAGGCTCATTCGACGTAACTTTTGAATTGCTACACTCTGGTAGCGGAGTTGTAACTGTAGGCCCTCGGGAACATAGAGAAATCTTGGTGTAATTGAACTTTTCATAAATTTTCATACCCCCCAAAATGGCTAAATCTGCCAATATCTCCTAAACTACAATAGCCAGGAATACGCCGATAGGCTCATTCGACGTAACTTTTGAATTGCTACACTCTGGTAGCGGAGTTGTAACTGTAGGCCCTCGGGAGCATAGAGAAATCTTGGTGTAATTGAACTTTTCATAAATTTTCATACCCCCCAAAATGGCTAAATCTGCCAATATCTCCTAAACTACAATAGCCAGGAATACGCCGATAGGCTCATTCGACGTAACTTTTGAATTGTTACACTCTGGTAGCGGAGTTGTAACTGTAGGCCCTCGGGAACATAGAGAAATCTTGGTGTAATTGAACTTTTCATAAATTTTCATACCCCCCAAAATGGCTAAATCTGCCAATATCTCCTAAACTACAATAGCCAGGAATACGCCGATAGGCTCATTCGACGTAACTTTTGAATTGCTACACTCTGGTAGCGGGGTTGTAACTGTAGGCCCTCGGGAACATAGAGAAATCTTGGTGTAATTGAACTTTTCATAAATTTTCATACCCCCCAAAATGGCTAAATCTGCCAATATCTCCTAAACTACAATAGCCAAGAATACGCCGATAGGCTCATTCGACGTAACTTTTGAATTGCTACACTCTGGTAGCGGAGTTGTAACTGTAGGCCAGGGGTTCTCAGCCCTTTCTTGGCCATGGCCCATTTTCCGATTTAAAAATGTGCTGTGGCCCACCTGATATCTTGGAGTCATAATCCTGTTTAATTCGTCGTTACGGACAGCGCCGATATGCCTATTTTTCTAATATATGCGCATTTTGCTCTAACTGATGATATTTAAATCTCGATCTCTCGGGATATGAAATCGCGCGAAGCGCGAAAAAAAAATCAAGATGAATAAATATCGTTCAACAAACGATCAACGAAATAATCTTGGGCCCCTTCGAGCTCCCCCAATTGGGGATGTGGGTGCCGCAGTAACGGCCCTGGTAGATCATAAGCTAAAACTCCTAAGTAGATTAATTTCGTCCGCTGCTCCATTCGCGTCGCAAAACACAATGATCAGATCCCCGCACTATGTGATTGTGACTTTAGTGATACTATTGTGGGGAATATTATATTCATTCTGGGCCAGCATCGAACAAGTCATTGGTGAATGGGGTACTACAGAGAAGTGGAGAAAGATTTTTCAATATGCATGATGTACTTTGCATGTCTTGTAGCAAAACAACTGACGTTGCGATGTCAGAATATTCAATCCAATGATGCAATCAGTTCCCGTGACTCTTTCAGTATGTACAATGATTTCCAGGCAGGACATTTAAACCGACTTCAAATATTAATGCGCTCCGATAAATCCTCAATCCATTAAGATTCGTTGTTGCGGTATGGTGCAGTATACCTCCGCCAGAAGTTGCTAATAATTTGCAATTATCGTTATGTTTAGCTTGCAATAATACGGCCTGCCGAAGTACAGTAAATCTATACATCAATTGCACTTCATTGCGAGTTCATTGCATACCCCTTTCAACGGGATACGACATATGACCCTGCCAGAATACTCGGTTACTTCAGCATTATCTTCCAGTTATTATAGGCTTGAAATTATTTTAGTTGCTGTTAGCCGTAGGTTGTCATAGCCGGTAGAAAAAGCCACCGTTTCTCCCTAACGTTTTCGATTTGTACATGCTGACTTCATGCGTACCACTACGTCTAATCGGAGTCGGATGAAAAGCTTTATGTAGCCTACGTATAATTAGATAATACGAATATAAGCGAATAACATAAGAAATATAACTAAACTTACATTAATTCTAAAATTTTCTAAATGGCTCTGTGGCCCACCTCAAAATGCTCTGTGGCCCACCAGTGGGCCATGGCCCACCCTTTGAGAACCCCTGCTGTAGGCCCTCGGGAACATAGAGAAATCTTGGTGTAATTGAACTTTTCATAAATTTTCATACCCCCCAAAATGGCTAAATCTGCCAATATCTCCTAAACTACAATAGCCAGGAATACGCCGATAGGCTCATTCGACGTAACTTTTGAATTGCTACACTCTGGTAGCCGAGTTGTAACTGTAGGCCCTCGGGAACATAGAGAAATCTTGGTGTAATTGAACTTTTCATAAATTTTCATACCCCCCCAAAATGGCTAAATCTGCCAATATCTCCTAAACTACAATAGCCAGGAACACGCCGATAGGCTCATTCGACGTAACTTTTGAATTGCTACACTCTGGTAGCGGAGTTGTAACTGTAGGCCCTCGGGAACATAGAGAAATCTTGGTGTAATTGAACTTTTCATAAATTTTCATACCCCCCAAAATGGCGAAATCTGCCAATATCTCCTAAACTACAATAGCCAGGAATACGCCGATAGGCTCATTCGACGTAACTTTTGAATTGCTACACTCTGGTAGCGGAGTTGTAACTGTAGGCCCTCGGGAACATAGAGAAATCTTGGTGTAATTGAACTTTTCATAAATTTTCATACCCCCCAAAATGGCTAAATCTGCCAATATCTCCTAAACTACAATAGCCAGGAACACGCCGATAGGCTCATTCGACGTAACTTTTGAATTGCTACACTCTGGTAGCGGAGTTGTAACTGTAGGCCCTCGGGAACATAGAGAAATCTTGGTGTAATTGAACTTTTCATAAATTTTCATACCCCCCAAAATGGCTAAATCTGCCAATATCTCCTAAACTACAATAGCCAGGAATACGCCGATAGGCTCATTCGACGTAACTTTTGAATTGCTACACTCTGGTAGCGGAGTTGTAACTGTAGGCCCTCGGGAACATAGAGAAATCTTGGTGTAATTGAACTTTTCATAAATTTTCATACCCCCCAAAATGGCTAAATCTGCCAATATCTCCTAAACTACGAAAGCCAGGAATACGCCGATAGGCTCATTCGACGTAACTTTTGAATTGCTACACTCTGGTAGCGGAGTTGTAACTGTAGGCCCTCGGGAACATAGAGAAATCTTGGTTTAATTGAACTTTTCATAAATTTTCATACCCCCCAAAATGGCTAAATCTGCCAATATCTCCTAAACTACAATAGCCAGGAATACGCCGATAGGCTCATTCGACGTAACTTTTGAATTGCTACTTTCTGGTAGCGGAGTTGTAACTGTAGGCCCTCGGGAACATAGAGAAATCTTGGTGTAATTAAACTTTTCATAAATTTTCATACCCCCCAAAAGGGCTAAATCTGCCAATATCTCCTAAACTACAATAGCCAGGAATACGCCGATAGGCTCATTCGACGTAACTTTTGAATTGCTACACTCTGGTAGCGGAGTTGTAACTGTAGGCCCTCGGGAACATAGAGAAATCTTGGTGTAATTGAACTTTTCATAAATTTTCATACCCCCCAAAATGGCTAAATCTGCCAATATCTCCTAAACTACAATAGCCAGGAATACGCCGATAGGCTCATTCGACGTAACTTTTGAATTGCTACACTCTGGTAGCGGAGTTGTAACTGTAGGCCCTCGAGAACATAGAGAAATCTTGGTGTAATTGAACTTTTCATAAATTTTCATACCCCCCAAAATGGCTAAATCTGCCAATATCTCCTAAACTACAATAGCCAGGAACACGCCGATAGGCACATTCGACGTAACTTTTGAATTGCTACACTCTGGTAGCGGAGTTGTAACTGTAGGCCCTCGGGAACATAGAGAAATCTTGGTGTAATTGAACTTTTCATAAATTTTCATACCCCCCAAAATGGCTAAATCTGCCAATATCTCCTAAACTACAATAGCCAGGAACACGCCGATAGGCACATTCGACGTAACTTTTGAATTGCTACACTCTGGTAGCGGAGTTGTAACTGTAGGCCCTCGGGAACATAGAGAAATCTTGGTGTAATTGAACTTTTCATAAATTTTCATACCCCCCAAAATGGCTAAATCTGCCAATATCTCCTAAACTACAATAGCCAGGAATACGCCGATAGGCTCATTCGACGTAACTTTTGAATTGCTACACTCTGGTAGCGGAGTTGTAACTGTAGGCCCTCGGGAACATAGAGAAATCTTGGTGTAATTGAACTTTTCATAAATTTTCATACCCCCCAAAATGGCTAAATCTGCCAATATCTCCTAAACTACGATAGCCAAGAATACGCCGATAGGCTCATTCGACGTAACTTTTGAATTGCTACACTCTGGTAGCGGAGTTGTAACTGTAGGCCCTCGGGAACATAGAGAAATCTTGGTGTAATTGAACTTTTCATAAATTTTCATACCCCCCAAAATGGCTAAATCTGCCAATATCTCCTAAACTACAATAGCCAGGAATACGCCGATAGGCTCATTCGACGTAACTTTTGAATTGCTACACTCTGGTAGCGGAGTTGTAACTGTAGGCCCTCGGGAACATAGAGAAATCTTGGTGTAATTGAACTTTTCATAAATTTTCATACCCCCCAAAATGGCTAAATCTGCCAATATCTCCTAAACTACAATAGCCAGGAACACGCCGATAGGCTCATTCGACGTAACTTTTGAATTGCTACACTCTGGTAGCGGAGTTGTAACTGTAGGCCCTCGGGAACATAGAGAAATCTTGGTGTAATTGAACTTTTCATAAATTTTCATACCCCCCAAAATGGCGAAATCTGCCAATATCTCCTAAACTACAATAGCCAGGAATACGCCGATAGGCTCATTCGACGTAACTTTTGAATTGCTACACTCTGGTAGCGGAGTTGTAACTGTAGGCCCTCGGGAACATAGAGAAATCTTGGTGTAATTGAACTTTTCATAAATTTTCATACCCCCCAAAATGGCTAAATCTGCCAATATCTCCTAAACTACAATAGCCAGGAACACGCCGATAGGCTCATTCGACGTAACTTTTGAATTGCTACACTCTGGTAGCGGAGTTGTAACTGTAGGCCCTCGGGAACATAGAGAAATCTTGGTGTAATTGAACTTTTCATAAATTTTCATACCCCCCAAAATGGCTAAATCTGCCAATATCTCCTAAACTACAATAGCCAGGAATACGCCGATAGGCTCATTCGACGTAACTTTTGAATTGCTACACTCTGGTAGCGGAGTTGTAACTGTAGGCCCTCGGGAACATAGAGAAATCTTGGTGTAATTGAACTTTTCATAAATTTTCATACCCCCCAAAATGGCTAAATCTGCCAATATCTCCTAAACTACAATAGCCAGGAATACGCCGATAGGCTCATTCGACGTAACTTTTGAATTGCTACACTCTGGTAGCGGAGTTGTAACTGTAGGCCCTCGGGAACATAGAGAAATCTTGGTTTAATTGAACTTTTCATAAATTTTCATACCCCCCAAAATGGCTAAATCTGCCAATATCTCCTAAACTACAATAGCCAGGAATACGCCGATAGGCTCATTCGACGTAACTTTTGAATTGCTACACTCTGGTAGCGGAGTTGTAACTGTAGGCCCTCGGGAACATAGAGAAATCTTGGTGTAATTAAACTTTTCATAAATTTTCATACCCCCCAAAAGGGCTAAATCTGCCAATATCTCCTAAACTACAATAGCCAGGAATACGCCGATAGGCTCATTCGACGTAACTTTTGAATTGCTACACTCTGGTAGCGGAGTTGTAACTGTAGGCCCTCGGGAACATAGAGAAATCTTGGTGTAATTGAACTTTTCATAAATTTTCATACCCCCAAAATGGCTAAATCTGCCAATATCTCCTGAACTACAATAGCCAGGAATACGCCGATAGGCTCATTCGACGTAACTTTTGAATTGCTACACTCTGGTAGCGGAGTTGTAACTGTAGGCCCTCGAGAACATAGAGAAATCTTGGTGTAATTGAACTTTTCATAAATTTTCATACCCCCCAAAATGGCTAAATCTGCCAATATCTCCTAAACTACAATAGCCAGGAACACGCCGATAGGCACATTCGACGTAACTTTTGAATTGCTACACTCTGGTAGCGGAGTTGTAACTGTAGGCCCTCGGGAACATAGAGAAATCTTGGTGTAATTGAACTTTTCATAAATTTTCATACCCCCCAAAATGGCTAAATCTGCCAATATCTCCTAAACTACAATAGCCAGGAACACGCCGATAGGCACATTCGACGTAACTTTTGAATTGCTACACTCTGGTAGCGGAGTTGTAACTGTAGGCCCTCGGGAACATAGAGAAATCTTGGTGTAATTGAACTTTTCATAAATTTTCATACCCCCCAAAATGGCTAAATCTGCCAATATCTCCTAAACTACAATAGCCAGGAATACGCCGATAGGCTCATTCGACGTAACTTTTGAATTGCTACACTCTGGTAGCGGAGTTGTAACTGTAGGCCCTCGGGAACATAGAGAAATCTTGGTTTAATTGAACTTTTCATAAATTTTCATACCCCCCAAAATGGCTAAATCTGCCAATATCTCCTAAACTACAATAGCCAGGAATACGCCGATAGGCTCATTCGACGTAACTTTTGAATTGCTACACTCTGGTAGCGGAGTTGTAACTGTAGGCCCTCGGGAACATAGAGAAATCTTGGTGTAATTGAACTTTTCATAAATTTTCATACCCCCCAAAATGGCTAAATCTGCCAATATCTCCTAAACTACGAAAGCCAGGAATACGCCGATAGGCTCATTCGACGTAGCTTTTGAATTGCTACACTCTGGTAGCGGAGTTGTAACTGTAGGCCCTCGGGAACATAGAGAAATCTTGGTTTAATTGAACTTTTCATAAATTTTCATACCCCCCAAAATGGCTAAATCTGCCAATATCTCCTAAACTACAATAGCCAGGAATACGCCGATAGGCTCATTCGACGTAACTTTTGAATTGCTACTTTCTGGTAGCGGAGTTGTAACTGTAGGCCCTCGGGAACATAGAGAAATCTTGGTGTAATTAAACTTTTCATAAATTTTCATACCCCCCAAAAGGGCTAAATCTGCCAATATCTCCTAAACTACAATAGCCAGGAATACGCCGATAGGCTCATTCGACGTAACTTTTGAATTGCTACACTCTGGTAGCGGAGTTGTAACTGTAGGCCCTCGGGAACATAGAGAAATCTTGGTGTAATTGAACTTTTCATAAATTTTCATACCCCCCAAAATGGCTAAATCTGCCAATATCTCCTAAACTACAATAGCCAGGAATACGCCGATAGGCTCATTCGACGTAACTTTTGAATTGCTACACTCTGGTAGCGGAGTTGTAACTGTAGGCCCTCGAGAACATAGAGAAATCTTGGTGTAATTGAACTTTTCATAAATTTTCATACCCCCCAAAATGGCTAAATCTGCCAATATCTCCTAAACTACAATAGCCAGGAACACGCCGATAGGCACATTCGACGTAACTTTTGAATTGCTACACTCTGGTAGCGGAGTTGTAACTGTAGGCCCTCGGGAACATAGAGAAATCTTGGTGTAATTGAACTTTTCATAAATTTTCATACCCCCCAAAATGGCTAAATCTGCCAATATCTCCTAAACTACAATAGCCAGGAACACGCCGATAGGCACATTCGACGTAACTTTTGAATTGCTACACTCTGGTAGCGGAGTTGTAACTGTAGGCCCTCGGGAACATAGAGAAATCTTGGTGTAATTGAACTTTTCATAAATTTTCATACCCCCCAAAATGGCTAAATCTGCCAATATCTCCTAAACTACAATAGCCAGGAATACGCCGATAGGCTCATTCGACGTAACTTTTGAATTGCTACACTCTGGTAGCGGAGTTGTAACTGTAGGCCCTCGGGAACATAGAGAAATCTTGGTGTAATTGAACTTTTCATAAATTTTCATACCCCCCAAAATGGCTAAATCTGCCAATATCTCCTAAACTACGATAGCCAAGAATACGCCGATAGGCTCATTCGACGTAACTTTTGAATTGCTACACTCTGGTAGCGGAGTTGTAACTGTAGGCCCTCGGGAACATAGAGAAATCTTGGTGTAATTGAACTTTTCATAAATTTTCATACCCCCCAAAATGGCTAAATCTGCCAATATCTCCTAAACTACAATAGCCAGGAATACGCCGATAGGCTCATTCGACGTAACTTTTGAATTGCTACACTCTGGTAGCGGAGTTGTAACTGTAGGCCCTCGGGAACATAGAGAAATCTTGGTGTAATTGAACTTTTCATAAATTTTCATACCCCCCAAAATGGCTAAATCTGCCAATATCTCCTAAACTACAATAGCCAGGAACACGCCGATAGGCTCATTCGACGTAACTTTTGAATTGCTACACTCTGGTAGCGGAGTTGTAACTGTAGGCCCTCGGGAACATAGAGAAATCTTGGTGTAATTGAACTTTTCATAAATTTTCATACCCCCCAAAATGGCGAAATCTGCCAATATCTCCTAAACTACAATAGCCAGGAATACGCCGATAGGCTCATTCGACGTAACTTTTGAATTGCTACACTCTGGTAGCGGAGTTGTAACTGTAGGCCCTCGGGAACATAGAGAAATCTTGGTGTAATTGAACTTTTCATAAATTTTCATACCCCCCAAAATGGCTAAATCTGCCAATATCTCCTAAACTACAATAGCCAGGAACACGCCGATAGGCTCATTCGACGTAACTTTTGAATTGCTACACTCTGGTAGCGGAGTTGTAACTGTAGGCCCTCGGGAACATAGAGAAATCTTGGTGTAATTGAACTTTTCATAAATTTTCATACCCCCCAAAATGGCTAAATCTGCCAATATCTCCTAAACTACAATAGCCAGGAATACGCCGATAGGCTCATTCGACGTAACTTTTGAATTGCTACACTCTGGTAGCGGAGTTGTAACTGTAGGCCCTCGGGAACATAGAGAAATCTTGGTGTAATTGAACTTTTCATAAATTTTCATACCCCCCAAAATGGCTAAATCTGCCAATATCTCCTAAACTACAATAGCCAGGAATACGCCGATAGGCTCATTCGACGTAACTTTTGAATTGCTACACTCTGGTAGCGGAGTTGTAACTGTAGGCCCTCGGGAACATAGAGAAATCTTGGTTTAATTGAACTTTTCATAAATTTTCATACCCCCCAAAATGGCTAAATCTGCCAATATCTCCTAAACTACAATAGCCAGGAATACGCCGATAGGCTCATTCGACGTAACTTTTGAATTGCTACACTCTGGTAGCGGAGTTGTAACTGTAGGCCCTCGGGAACATAGAGAAATCTTGGTGTAATTAAACTTTTCATAAATTTTCATACCCCCCAAAAGGGCTAAATCTGCCAATATCTCCTAAACTACAATAGCCAGGAATACGCCGATAGGCTCATTCGACGTAACTTTTGAATTGCTACACTCTGGTAGCGGAGTTGTAACTGTAGGCCCTCGGGAACATAGAGAAATCTTGGTGTAATTGAACTTTTCATAAATTTTCATACCCCCAAAATGGCTAAATCTGCCAATATCTCCTGAACTACAATAGCCAGGAATACGCCGATAGGCTCATTCGACGTAACTTTTGAATTGCTACACTCTGGTAGCGGAGTTGTAACTGTAGGCCCTCGAGAACATAGAGAAATCTTGGTGTAATTGAACTTTTCATAAATTTTCATACCCCCCAAAATGGCTAAATCTGCCAATATCTCCTAAACTACAATAGCCAGGAACACGCCGATAGGCACATTCGACGTAACTTTTGAATTGCTACACTCTGGTAGCGGAGTTGTAACTGTAGGCCCTCGGGAACATAGAGAAATCTTGGTGTAATTGAACTTTTCATAAATTTTCATACCCCCCAAAATGGCTAAATCTGCCAATATCTCCTAAACTACAATAGCCAGGAACACGCCGATAGGCACATTCGACGTAACTTTTGAATTGCTACACTCTGGTAGCGGAGTTGTAACTGTAGGCCCTCGGGAACATAGAGAAATCTTGGTGTAATTGAACTTTTCATAAATTTTCATACCCCCCAAAATGGCTAAATCTGCCAATATCTCCTAAACTACAATAGCCAGGAATACGCCGATAGGCTCATTCGACGTAACTTTTGAATTGCTACACTCTGGTAGCGGAGTTGTAACTGTAGGCCCTCGGGAACATAGAGAAATCTTGGTTTAATTGAACTTTTCATAAATTTTCATACCCCCCAAAATGGCTAAATCTGCCAATATCTCCTAAACTACAATAGCCAGGAAATACGCCGATAGGCTCATTCGACGTAACTTTTGAATTGCTACACTCTGGTAGCGGAGTTGTAACTGTAGGCCCTCGGGAACATAGAGAAATCTTGGTGCAATTGAACTTTTCATAAATTTTCATACCCCCCAAAATGGCTAAATCTGCCAATATCTCCTAAACTACAATAGCCAGGAATACGCCGATAGGCTCATTCGACGTAACTTTTGAATTGCTACACTCTGGTAGCGGAGTTGTAGCTGTAGGCCCTCGGGAACATAGAGAAATCTTGGTGTAATTGAACTTTTCATAAATTTTCATACCCCCCAAAATGGCTAAATCTGCCAATATCTCCTAAACTACAATAGCCAAGAATACGCCGATAGGCTCATTCGACGTAACTTTTGAATTGCTACACTCTGGTAGCGGAGTTGTAACTGTAGGCCCTCGGGAACATAGAGAAATCTTGGTGTAATTGAACTTTTCATAAATTTTCATACCCCCCAAAATGGCGAAATCTGCCAATATCTCCTAAACTACAATAGCCAGGAATACGCCGATAGGCTCATTCGACGTAACTTTCGAATTGCTACACTCTGGTAGCGGAGTTGTAACTGTAGGCCCTCGGGAACATAGAGAAATCTTGGTGTAATTGAACTTTTCATAAATTTTCATACCCCCCAAAATGGCTAAATCTGCCAATATCTCCTAAACTACAATAGCCAGGAACACGCCGATAGGCTCATTCGACGTAACTTTTGAATTGCTACACTCTGGTAGCGGAGTTGTAACTGTAGGCCCTCGGGAACATAGAGAAATCTTGGTGTAATTGAACTTTTCATAAATTTTCATACCCCCCAAAATGGCTGAATCTGCCAATATCTCCTAAACTACAATAGCCAGGAATACGCCGATAGGCTCATTCGACGTAACTTTTGAATTGCTACACTCTGGTAGCGGAGTTGTAACTGTAGGCCCTCGGGAACATAGAGAAATCTTGGTTTAATTGAACTTTTCATAAATTTTCATACCCCCCAAAATGGCTAAATCTGCCAATATCTCCTAAACTACAATAGCCAGGAATACGCCGATAGGCTCATTCGACGTAACTTTTGAATTGCTACACTCTGGTAGCGAAGTTGTAACTGTAGGCCCTCGGGAACATAGAGAAATCTTGGTGCAATTGAACTTTTCATAAATTTTCATACCCCCCAAAATGGCTAAATCTGCCAATATCTCCTAAACTACAATAGCCAGGAATACGCCGATAGGCTCATTCGACGTAACTTTTGAATTGCTACACTCTGGTAGCGGAGTTGTAACTGTAGGCCCTCGGGAACATAGAGAAATCTTGGTGTAATTGAACTTTTCATAAATTTTCATACCCCCCAAAATGGCTAAATCTGCCAATATCTCCTAAACTACAATAGCCAGGAATACGCCGATAGGCTCATTCGACGTAACTTTTGAATTGCTACACTCTGGTAGCGGAGTTTTAACTGTAGGCCCTCGGGAACATAAAGAAATCTTGGTGTAATTGAACTTTTCATAAATTTTCATACCCCCCAAAATGGCTAAATCTGCCAATATCTCCTAAACTACAATAGCCAGGAATACGCCGATAGGCTCATTCGACGTAACTTTTGAATTGCTACACTCTGGTAGCGGAGTTGTAACTGTAGGCCCTCGGGAACATAGAGAAATCTTGGTGTAATTGAACTTTTCATAAATTTTCATACCCCCCAAAATGGCTAAATCTGCCAATATCTCCTAAACTACAATAGCCAGGAACACGCCGATAGGCTCATTCGACGTAACTTTTGAATTGCTACACTCTGGTAGCGGAGTTGTAACTGTAGGCCCTCGGGAACATAGAGAAATCTTGGTGTAATTGAACTTTTCATAAATTTTCATACCCCCCAAAATGGCGAAATCTGCCAATATCTCCTAAACTACAATAGCCAGGAATACGCCGATAGGCTCATTCGACGTAACTTTTGAATTGCTACACTCTGGTAGCGGAGTTGTAACTGTAGGCCCTCGGGAACATAGAGAAATCTTGGTGTAATTGAACTTTTCATAAATTTTCATACCCCCCAAAATGGCTAAATCTGCCAATATCTCCTAAACTACAATAGCCAGGAACACGCCGATAGGCTCATTCGACGTAACTTTTGAATTGCTACACTCTGGTAGCGGAGTTGTAACTGTAGGCCCTCGGGAACATAGAGAAATCTTGGTGTAATTGAACTTTTCATAAATTTTCATACCCCCCAAAATGGCTAAATCTGCCAATATCTCCTAAACTACAATAGCCAGGAATACGCCGATAGGCTCATTCGACGTAACTTTTGAATTGCTACACTCTGGTAGCGGAGTTGTAACTGTAGGCCCTCGGGAACATAGAGAAATCTTGGTGTAATTGAACTTTTCATAAATTTTCATACCCCCCAAAATGGCTAAATCTGCCAATATCTCCTAAACTACAATAGCCAGGAATACGCCGATAGGCTCATTCGACGTAACTTTTGAATTGCTACACTCTGGTAGCGGAGTTGTAACTGTAGGCCCTCGGGAACATAGAGAAATCTTGGTTTAATTGAACTTTTCATAAATTTTCATACCCCCCAAAATGGCTAAATCTGCCAATATCTCCTAAACTACAATAGCCAGGAATACGCCGATAGGCTCATTCGACGTAACTTTTGAATTGCTACACTCTGGTAGCGGAGTTGTAACTGTAGGCCCTCGGGAACATAGAGAAATCTTGGTGTAATTAAACTTTTCATAAATTTTCATACCCCCCAAAAGGGCTAAATCTGCCAATATCTCCTAAACTACAATAGCCAGGAATACGCCGATAGGCTCATTCGACGTAACTTTTGAATTGCTACACTCTGGTAGCGGAGTTGTAACTGTAGGCCCTCGGGAACATAGAGAAATCTTGGTGTAATTGAACTTTTCATAAATTTTCATACCCCCAAAATGGCTAAATCTGCCAATATCTCCTGAACTACAATAGCCAGGAATACGCCGATAGGCTCATTCGACGTAACTTTTGAATTGCTACACTCTGGTAGCGGAGTTGTAACTGTAGGCCCTCGAGAACATAGAGAAATCTTGGTGTAATTGAACTTTTCATAAATTTTCATACCCCCCAAAATGGCTAAATCTGCCAATATCTCCTAAACTACAATAGCCAGGAACACGCCGATAGGCACATTCGACGTAACTTTTGAATTGCTACACTCTGGTAGCGGAGTTGTAACTGTAGGCCCTCGGGAACATAGAGAAATCTTGGTGTAATTGAACTTTTCATAAATTTTCATACCCCCCAAAATGGCTAAATCTGCCAATATCTCCTAAACTACAATAGCCAGGAACACGCCGATAGGCACATTCGACGTAACTTTTGAATTTCTACACTCTGGTAGCGGAGTTGTAACTGTAGGCCCTCGGGAACATAGAGAAATCTTGGTGTAATTGAACTTTTCATAAATTTTCATACCCCCCAAAATGGCTAAATCTGCCAATATCTCCTAAACTACAATAGCCAGGAATACGCCGATAGGCTCATTCGACGTAACTTTTGAATTGCTACACTCTGGTAGCGGAGTTGTAACTGTAGGCCCTCGGGAACATAGAGAAATCTTGGTTTAATTGAACTTTTCATAAATTTTCATACCCCCCAAAATGGCTAAATCTGCCAATATCTCCTAAACTACAATAGCCAGGAATACGCCGATAGGCTCATTCGACGTAACTTTTGAATTGCTACACTCTGGTAGCGGAGTTGTAGCTGTAGGCCCTCGGGAACATAGAGAAATCTTGGTGTAATTGAACTTTTCATAAATTTTCATACCCCCCAAAATGGCTAAATCTGCCAATATCTCCTAAACTACAATAGCCAAGAATACGCCGATAGGCTCATTCGACGTAACTTTTGAATTGCTACACTCTGGTAGCGGAGTTGTAACTGTAGGCCCTCGGGAACATAGAGAAATCTTGGTGTAATTGAACTTTTCATAAATTTTCATACCCCCCAAAATGGCGAAATCTGCCAATATCTCCTAAACTACAATAGCCAGGAATACGCCGATAGGCTCATTCGACGTAACTTTCGAATTGCTACACTCTGGTAGCGGAGTTGTAACTGTAGGCCCTCGGGAACATAGAGAAATCTTGGTGTAATTGAACTTTTCATAAATTTTCATACCCCCCAAAATGGCTAAATCTGCCAATATCTCCTAAACTACAATAGCCAGGAACACGCCGATAGGCTCATTCGACGTAACTTTTGAATTGCTACACTCTGGTAGCGGAGTTGTAACTGTAGGCCCTCGGGAACATAGAGAAATCTTGGTGTAATTGAACTTTTCATAAATTTTCATACCCCCCAAAATGGCTGAATCTGCCAATATCTCCTAAACTACAATAGCCAGGAATACGCCGATAGGCTCATTCGACGTAACTTTTGAATTGCTACACTCTGGTAGCGGAGTTGTAACTGTAGGCCCTCGGGAACATAGAGAAATCTTGGTTTAATTGAACTTTTCATAAATTTTCATACCCCCCAAAATGGCTAAATCTGCCAATATCTCCTAAACTACAATAGCCAGGAACACGCCGATAGGCTCATTCGACGTAACTTTTGAATTGCTACACTCTGGTAGCGGAGTTGTAACTGTAGGCCCTCGGGAACATAGAGAAATCTTGGTGTAATTGAACTTTTCATAAATTTTCATACCCCCCAAAATGGCTAAATCTGCCAATATCTCCTAAACTACAATAGCCAGGAATACGCCGATAGGCTCATTCGACGTAACTTTTGAATTGCTACACTCTGGTAGCGGAGTTGTAACTGTAGGCCCTCGGGAACATAGAGAAATCTTGGTGTAATTGAACTTTTCATAAATTTTCATACCCCCCAAAATGGCTAAATCTGCCAATATCTCCTAAACTACAATAGCCAGGAATACGCCGATAGGCTCATTCGACGTAACTTTTGAATTGCTACACTCTGGTAGCGGAGTTGTAACTGTAGGCCCTCGGGAACATAGAGAAATCTTGGTTTAATTGAACTTTTCATAAATTTTCATACCCCCCAAAATGGCTAAATCTGCCAATATCTCCTAAACTACAATAGCCAGGAATACGCCGATAGGCTCATTCGACGTAACTTTTGAATTGCTACACTCTGGTAGCGGAGTTGTAACTGTAGGCCCTCGGGAACATAGAGAAATCTTGGTGTAATTAAACTTTTCATAAATTTTCATACCCCCCAAAAGGGCTAAATCTGCCAATATCTCCTAAACTACAATAGCCAGGAATACGCCGATAGGCTCATTCGACGTAACTTTTGAATTGCTACACTCTGGTAGCGGAGTTGTAACTGTAGGCCCTCGGGAACATAGAGAAATCTTGGTGTAATTGAACTTTTCATAAATTTTCATACCCCCAAAATGGCTAAATCTGCCAATATCTCCTGAACTACAATAGCCAGGAATACGCCGATAGGCTCATTCGACGTAACTTTTGAATTGCTACACTCTGGTAGCGGAGTTGTAACTGTAGGCCCTCGAGAACATAGAGAAATCTTGGTGTAATTGAACTTTTCATAAATTTTCATACCCCCCAAAATGGCTAAATCTGCCAATATCTCCTAAACTACAATAGCCAGGAACACGCCGATAGGCACATTCGACGTAACTTTTGAATTGCTACACTCTGGTAGCGGAGTTGTAACTGTAGGCCCTCGGGAACATAGAGAAATCTTGGTGTAATTGAACTTTTCATAAATTTTCATACCCCCCAAAATGGCTAAATCTGCCAATATCTCCTAAACTACAATAGCCAGGAACACGCCGATAGGCACATTCGACGTAACTTTTGAATTTCTACACTCTGGTAGCGGAGTTGTAACTGTAGGCCCTCGGGAACATAGAGAAATCTTGGTGTAATTGAACTTTTCATAAATTTTCATACCCCCCAAAATGGCTAAATCTGCCAATATCTCCTAAACTACAATAGCCAGGAATACGCCGATAGGCTCATTCGACGTAACTTTTGAATTGCTACACTCTGGTAGCGGAGTTGTAACTGTAGGCCCTCGGGAACATAGAGAAATCTTGGTTTAATTGAACTTTTCATAAATTTTCATACCCCCCAAAATGGCTAAATCTGCCAATATCTCCTAAACTACAATAGCCAGGAATACGCCGATAGGCTCATTCGACGTAACTTTTGAATTGCTACACTCTGGTAGCGGAGTTGTAGCTGTAGGCCCTCGGGAACATAGAGAAATCTTGGTGTAATTGAACTTTTCATAAATTTTCATACCCCCCAAAATGGCTAAATCTGCCAATATCTCCTAAACTACAATAGCCAAGAATACGCCGATAGGCTCATTCGACGTAACTTTTGAATTGCTACACTCTGGTAGCGGAGTTGTAACTGTAGGCCCTCGGGAACATAGAGAAATCTTGGTGTAATTGAACTTTTCATAAATTTTCATACCCCCCAAAATGGCGAAATCTGCCAATATCTCCTAAACTACAATAGCCAGGAATACGCCGATAGGCTCATTCGACGTAACTTTCGAATTGCTACACTCTGGTAGCGGAGTTGTAACTGTAGGCCCTCGGGAACATAGAGAAATCTTGGTGTAATTGAACTTTTCATAAATTTTCATACCCCCCAAAATGGCTAAATCTGCCAATATCTCCTAAACTACAATAGCCAGGAACACGCCGATAGGCTCATTCGACGTAACTTTTGAATTGCTACACTCTGGTAGCGGAGTTGTAACTGTAGGCCCTCGGGAACATAGAGAAATCTTGGTGTAATTGAACTTTTCATAAATTTTCATACCCCCCAAAATGGCTGAATCTGCCAATATCTCCTAAACTACAATAGCCAGGAATACGCCGATAGGCTCATTCGACGTAACTTTTGAATTGCTACACTCTGGTAGCGGAGTTGTAACTGTAGGCCCTCGGGAACATAGAGAAATCTTGGTTTAATTGAACTTTTCATAAATTTTCATACCCCCCAAAATGGCTAAATCTGCCAATATCTCCTAAACTACAATAGCCAGGAATACGCCGATAGGCTCATTCGACGTAACTTTTGAATTGCTACACTCTGGTAGCGAAGTTGTAACTGTAGGCCCTCGGGAACATAGAGAAATCTTGGTGTAATTGAACTTTTCATAAATTTTCATACCCCCCAAAATGGCTAAATCTGCCAATATCTCCTAAACTACAATAGCCAGGAATACGCCGATAGGCTCATTCGACGTAACTTTTGAATTGCTACACTCTGGTAGCGGAGTTGTAACTGTAGGCCCTCGGGAACATAGAGAAATCTTGGTGTAATTGAACTTTTCATAAATTTTCATACCCCCCAAAATGGCTAAATCTGCCAATATCTCCTAAACTACAATAGCCAGGAATACGCCGATAGGCTCATTCGACGTAACTTTTGAATTGCTACACTCTGGTAGCGGAGTTTTAACTGTAGGCCCTCGGGAACATAAAGAAATCTTGGTGTAATTGAACTTTTCATAAATTTTCATACCCCCCAAAATGGCTAAATCTGCCAATATCTCCTAAACTACAATAGCCAGGAATACGCCGATAGGCTCATTCGACGTAACTTTTGAATTGCTACACTCTGGTAGCGGAGTTGTAACTGTAGGCCCTCGGGAACATAGAGAAATCTTGGTGTAATTGAACTTTTCATAAATTTTCATACCCCCCAAAATGGCTAAATCTGCCAATATCTCCTAAACTACAATAGCCAGGAATACGCCGATAGGCTCATTCGACGTAACTTTTGAATTGCTACACTCTGGTAGCGGAGTTGTAACTGTAGGCCCTCGGGAACATAGAGAAATCTTGGTGTAATTGAACTTTTCATAAATTTTCATACCCCCCAAAATGGCTAAATCTGCCAATATCTCCTAAACTACAATAGCCAGAAATACGCCGATAGGCTCATTCGACGTAACTTTTGAATTGCTACACTCTGGTAGCGGAGTTGTAACTGTAGGCCCTCGGGAACATAGAGAAATCTTGGTGTTATTGAACTTTTCATAAATTTTCATACCCCCCAAAATGGCTAAATCTGCCAATATCTCCTACACTACAATAGCCAGGAATACGCCGATAGGCTCATTCGACGTAACTTTTGAATTGCTACACTCTGGTAGCGGAGTTGTAACTGTAGGCCCTCGGGAACATAGAGAAATCTTGGTGTAATTGAACTTTTTATAAATTTTCATACCCCCAAAATGGCTAAATCTGCCAATATCTCCTAAACTACAATAGCCAAGAATACGCCGATAGGCTCATTCGACGTAACTTTTGAATTGCTACACTCTGGTAGCGGAGTTGTAACTGTAGGCCCTCGGGAACATAGAGAAATCTTGGTGTAATTGAACTTTTCATAAATTTTCATACCCCCCAAAATGGCTAAATCTGCCAATATCTCCTAAACTACAATAGCCAGGAATACGCCGATAGGCTCATTCGACGTAACTTTTGAATTGCTACACTCTGGTAGCGGAGTTGTAACTGTAGGCCCTCGGGAACATAGAGAAATCTTGGTGTAATTGAACTTTTCATAAATTTTCATACCCCCCAAAAGGGCTAAATCTGCCAATATCTCCTAAACTACAATAGCCAGGAATACGCCGATAGGCTCATTCGACGTAACTTTTGAATTGCTACACTCTGGTAGCGGAGTTGTAACTGTAGGCCCTCGGGAACATAGAGAAATCTTGGTGTAATTGAACTTTTCATAAATTTTCATACCCCCCAAAATGGCTAAATCTGCCAATATCTCCTAAACTACAATAGCCAGGAATACGCCGATAGGCTCATTCGACGTAACTTTTGAATTGCTACACTCTGGTAGCGGAGTTGTAACTGTAGGCCCTCGGGAGCATAGAGAAATCTTGGTGTAATTGAACTTTTCATAAATTTTCATACCCCCCAAAATGGCTAAATCTGCCAATATCTCCTAAACTACAATAGCCAGGAATACGCCGATAGGCTCATTCGACGTAACTTTTGAATTGCTACACTCTGGTAGCGGAGTTGTAACTGTAGGCCCTCGGGAACATAGAGAAATCTTGGTGTAATTGAACTTTTCATAAATTTTCATACCCCCCAAAATGGCTAAATCTGCCAATATCTCCTAAACTACAATAGCCAGGAATACGCCGATAGGCTCATTCGACGTAACTTTTGAATTGCTACACTCTGGTAGCGGAGTTGTAACTGTAGGCCCTCGGGAACATAGAGAAATCTTGGTGTAATTGAACTTTTCATAAATTTTCATACCCCCCCAAAATGGCTAAATCTGCCAATATCTCCTAAACTACAATAGCCAAGAATACGCCGATAGGCTCATTCGACGTAACTTTTGAATTGCTACACTCTGGTAGCGGAGTTGTAACTGTAGGCCCTCGGGAACATAGAGAAATCTTGGTGTAATTGAACTTTTCATAAATTTTCATACCCCCCAAAATGGCTAAATCTGCCAATATCTCCTAAACTACAATAGCCAGGAATACGCCGATAGGCTCATTCGACGTAACTTTTGAATTGCTACACTCTGGTAGCGGAGTTGTAACTGTAGGCCCTCGGGAACATAGAGAAATCTTGGTGTAATTGAACTTTTCATAAATTTTCATACCCCCCAAAATGGCGAAATCTGCCAATATCTCCTAAACTACAATAGCCAGGAATACGCCGATAGGCTCATTCGACGTAACTTTTGAATTGCTACACTCTGGTAGCGGAGTTGTAACTGTAGGCCCTCGGGAACATAGAGAAATCTTGGTGTAATTGAACTTTTCATAAATTTTCATACCCCCAAAATGGCTAAATCTGCCAATATCTCCTAAACTACAATAGCCAGGAACACGCCGATAGGCTCATTCGACGTAACTTTTGAATTGCTACACTCTGGTAGCGGAGTTGTAACTGTAGGCCCTCGGGAACATAGAGAAATCTTGGTGTAATTGAACTTTTCATAAATTTTCATACCCCCCAAAATGGCTGAATCTACCAATATCTCCTAAACTACAATAGCCAGGAATACGCCGATATGCTCATTCGACGTAACTTTTGAATTGCTACACTCTGGTAGCGGAGTTGTAACTGTAGGCCCTCGGGAACATAGAGAAATCTTGGTTTAATTGAACTTTTCATAAATTTTCATACCCCCCAAAATGGCTAAATCTGCCAATATCTCCTAAACTACAATAGCCAGGAATACGCCGATAGGCTCATTCGACGTAACTTTTGAATTGCTACACTCTGGTAGCGGAGTTGTAACTGTAGGCCCTCGGGAACATAGAGAAATCTTGGTGTAATTGAACTTTTCATAAATTTTCATACCCCCCAAAATGGCTAAATCTGCCAATATCTCCTAAACTACAATAGCCAGGAATACGCCGATAGGCTCATTCGACGTAACTTTTGAATTGCTACACTCTGGTAGCGGAGTTGTAACTGTAGGCCCTCGGGAACATAGAGAAATCTTGGTGTAATTGAACTTTTCATAAATTTTCATACCCCCCAAAATGGCTAAATCTGCCAATATCTCCTAAACTACAATAGCCAGGAATACGCCGATAGGCTCATTCGACGTAACTTTTGAATTGCTACACTCTGGTAGCGGAGTTTTAACTGTAGGCCCTCGGGAACATAGAGAAATCTTGGTGTAATTGAACTTTTCATAAATTTTCATACCCCCCAAAATGGCTAAATCTGCCAATATCTCCTAAACTACAATAGCCAGGAATACGCCGATAGGCTCATTCGACGTAACTTTTGAATTGCTACACTCTGGTAGCGGAGTTGTAACTGTGGGCCCTCGGGAACATAGAGAAATCTTGGTGTAATTGAACTTTTCATAAATTTTCATACCCCCCAAAATGGCTAAATCTGCCAATATCTCCTAAACTACAATAGCCAGGAATACGCCGATAGGCTCATTCGACGTAACTTTTGAATTGCTACACTCTGGTAGCGGAGTTGTAACTGTAGGCCCTCGGGAACATAGAGAAATCTTGGTGTAATTGAACTTTTCATAAATTTTCATACCCCCCAAAATGGCTAAATCTGCCAATATCTCCTAAACTACAATAGCCAGGAATACGCCGATAGGCTCATTCGACGTAACTTTTGAATTGCTACACTCTGGTAGCGGAGTTGTAACTGTAGGCCCTCGGGAACATAGAGAAATCTTGGTGTTATTGAACTTTTCATAAATTTTCATACCCCCCAAAATGGCTAAATCTGCCAATATCTCCTAAACTACAATAGCCAGGAATACGCCGATAGGCTCATTCGACGTAACTTTTGAATTGCTACACTCTGGTAGCGGAGTTGTAACTGTAGGCCCTCGGGAACATAGAGAAATCTTGGTGTAATTGAACTTTTTATAAATTTTCATACCCCCAAAATGGCTAAATCTGCCAATATCTCCTAAACTACAATAGCCAAGAATACGCCGATAGGCTCATTCGACGTAACTTTTGAATTGCTACACTCTGGTAGCGGAGTTGTAACTGTAGGCCCTCGGGAACATAGAGAAATCTTGGTGTAATTGAACTTTTCATAAATTTTCATACCCCCCAAAATGGCTAAATCTGCCAATATCTCCTAAACTACAATAGCCAGGAATACGCCGATAGGCTCATTCGACGTAACTTTTGAATTGCTACACTCTGGTAGCGGAGTTTTAACTGTAGGCCCTCGGGAACATAGAGAAATCTTGGTGTAATTGAACTTTTCATAAATTTTCATACCCCCCAAAATGGCTAAATCTGCCAATATCTCCTAAACTACAATAGCCAGGAATACGCCGATAGGCTCATTCGACGTAACTTTTGAATTGCTACACTCTGGTAGCGAGTTGTAACTGTAGGCCCTCGGGAACATAGAGAAATCTTGGTGTAATTGAACTTTTCATAAATTTTCATACCCCCCAAAATGGCTAAATCTGCCAATATCTCCTAAACTACAATAGCCAGGAATACGCCGATAGGCTCATTCGACGTAACTTTTGAATTGCTACACTCTGGTAGCGGAGTTGTAACTGTAGGCCCTCGGGAACATAGAGAAATCTTGGTGTAATTGAACTTTTCATAAAATTTTCATACCCCCCAAAATGGCTAAATCTGCCAATATCTCCTAAACTACAATAGCCAGGAATACGCCGATAGCTCATTCGACGTAACTTTTGAATTGCTACACTCTGGTAGCGGAGTTGTAACTGTAGGCCCTCGGGAACATAGAGAAATCTTGGTGTAATTGAACTTTTCATAAATTTTCATACCCCCCAAAATGGCTAAATCTGCCAATATCTCCTAAACTACAATAGCCAGGAATACGCCGATAGGCTCATTCGACGTAACTTTTGAATTGCTACACTCTGGTAGCGGAGTTGTAACTGTAGGCCCTCGGGAACATAGAGAAATCTTGGTGTAATTGAACTTTTCATAAATTTTCATACCCCCAAAATGGCTAAATCTGCCAATATCTCCTAAACTACAATAGCCAAGGAATACGCCGATAGGCTCATTCGACGTAACTTTTGAATTGCTACACTCTGGTAGCGGAGTTGTAACTGTAGGCCCTCGGGAACATAGAGAAATCTTGGTGTAATTGAACTTTTCATAAATTTTCATACCCCCCAAAATGGCTAAATCTGCCAATATCTCCTAAACTACAATAGCCAGGAATACGCCGATAGGCTCATTCGACGTAACTTTTGAATTGCTACACTCTGGTAGCGGAGTTGTAACTGTAGGCCCTCGGGAACATAGAGAAATCTTGGTGTAATTGAACTTTTCATAAATTTTCATACCCCCAAAATGGCTAAATCTGCCAATATCTCCTAAACTACAATAGCCAGGAATACGCCGATAGGCTCATTCGACGTAACTTTTGAATTGCTACACTCTGGTAGCGGAGTTGTAACTGTAGGCCCTCGGGAACATAGAGAAATCTTGGTGTAATTGAACTTTTCATAAATTTTCATACCCCCCAAAATGGCTAAATCTGCCAATATCTCCTAAACTACAATAGCCAGGAATACGCCGATAGGCTCATTCGACGTAACTTTTGAATTGCTACACTCTGGTAGCGGAGTTGTAACTGTAGGCCCTCGGGAACATAGAGAAATCTTGGTGTAATTGAACTTTTCATAAATTTTCATACCCCCCAAAATGGCTAAATCTGCCAATATCTCCTAAACTACAATAGCCAGGAATACGCCGATAGGCTCATTCGACGTAACTTTTGAATTGCTACACTCTGGTAGCGGAGTTGTAACTGTAGGCCCTCGGAACATAGAGAAATCTTGGTGTAATTGAACTTTTCATAAATTTTCATACCCCCCAAAATGGCTAAATCTGCCAATATCTCCTAAACTACAATAGCCAGGAATACGCCGATAGGCTCATTCGACGTAACTTTTGAATTGCTACACTCTGGTAGCGGAGTTGTAACTGTAGGCCCTCGGGAACATAGAGAAATCTTGGTGTAATTGAAACTTTTCATAAATTTTCATACCCCCCAAAATGGCTAAATCTGCCAATATCTCCTAAACTACAATAGCCAGGAACACGCCGATAGGCTCATTCGACGTAACTTTTGAATTGCTACACTCTGGTAGCGGAGTTGTAACTGTAGGCCCTCGGA